>NC_092335.1:94650000-94957500 GCF_046630445.1 Rutidosis leptorrhynchoides
GCATTGAGGTAGGGTTCCCTTGTAGTTCGGGTTCGTGTTGGTGTTCGGATTGGGGTTTCTGCCGTTGTTGTTTCCCCTAAAACCCCCATGTCGTTTCGCCGGGTTCTGTTCATAGTTTCTTCCCCTGTTGTTGTTGTTGTTGTGGTTATCCCATTTGCGCTTCTCACTAGTACCCGCTTCAGTCTTAGTTTTCTCCGGTTCATCGATGGTTATCTGATTCATTAAAGTATACGCCATGCGCATCGCTTCGGGAACATTCGGTGGTTTGGACGAGGTGACGTTTCCCTTAATGCTCTTAGGGAGTCCCCAGAAGTATCTCTCCATTTGCTTGAATTCTGGGGTGACCATTGTCAGACACATCAAGGCTAGTTCCAAAAATCTCCTGTTGTAACCATCAAGGTCGTTCCCAACGGCCTTTAACTGCATGAATTCCATTTCCATCTTTTGGATCTCGGTTCTCGGACAATACTCCTCAATCATGGCACACTTAAATTCTTCCCATGGCGTAGCATACGCCTCATCAATGCCTTGTGCCTGTGCCATTGTGTTCCACCACATGAGCGCGCCGTCAGATAGCGTGCAAGAAGCAAATTTGGTTTTGTTGTCCTCCGAACAGTTGCTAACTCGGAATACTGATTCAAGTTTCTCGAACCATCTGGTGAGACCAACCGGTCCCTCAGTGCCGCTGAAGTTATGTGGTTTACAGCTCTGGAATTCCTTGTAAGTACACCCATTTCGAACGGGTTGAATAACCGGTGGTGGTGGCGGTGGCGGTGGAGCTTGGGGTTGCATTTCCGCAATGGCTGCGGCTACACGTTCTTGGATCATCTCTTCAAATTGAGCAGCAGTAGGTGTGGATCGACCGTTAGCCATGGTGTTCTATACAAACATTTTGACTCAAGTCAAAATCCAGCATTCAATATATAATAATATAGTATATAACAACCAACATGTAAACAGCACAACACATGTTAATTAAGTAACGCAAGTTGATACAAGTACTGCAAAACACCATATAGTAACGTAAATAGAACACTTGTGCAAAAAGTAACATCACAAAGTTTCCATTCATTAATAATAAGTTTCATACATCTGAATAAGTTCGTACAATACATAAGTGAAATATGAAACTACAACTAGATTACATCATGAAATCTAATACAAAAGGTCCTACGGTGAAGGTGGGTGTAGGATTACTAAAACCTGAGCCAACTGCTCCTCGAGCTAAGTAACTCGAGCTCGGAGGATTCCCACCTCTCTTGTCAATTCCTCGACTGTGGGAGAAGGTGGGGCAGGCGGTGCAGGTGGTGCGGGTGGTGCAGACCGCATGAAACGGGGTGCAGACATTCCGGCTCCAGAAATAGTCAGCACGTAACGGGGTGCCTTACGCACTTGTGGGTGGCAGGGTACGGCACAAGCCGCTTACGAGCAGTAACCCTACGACGCCGACCAAACGCGTCAGTGAAGGTTCGTCCTCCGTTGATCTCCGGAATAATGGTACCGTCGAAGCGATATCGCTTCTTCGGCGGGGTGGAGGGTGGCTGAATAGGTATATCGGCAGGGTCCTCATCATCACTGGAGTTGCCTGAGGAGGTGCTGTCGGATGAAGCATCAGTGGATGACGGGTCGTCCGAATCATGTGGTGGCGGCACGGGTGGCTGAACTAGCAATCCGAAGGCGGCCAACATCTCTCTGTGTCTGCCTGGCGGAATCGGCACTAAACGTCCATTAGCAGCGCGTCGGCACGGCATGCGCATATGGTTACTAAATGGTCCTTCCCCGAACTCCGCAGGAATCACAACACCACCAATGCGGGGCTGTGGCTCCGAGGGTCCGGGAGCAGACGGAGCTGGAATCTCCGTAGGGTCTACGTGTCCATCAATAGTAGCCACTGGTGTGTAGGCGCCTGGCTGCTAGTCCCGGAAGATGAAGCGCCGGGGTCACTCGTGGGTAGCGGGATCGGTGTGTCGGCAGCAGCAGCAGGTGGGGTGACTGACGAGTCTAAACTGCCCAAAACGATAGCAGGTGGAACATCCGACATCAGAATAAGGAAAAATAAATTTTCCATGTCAGTAAGTCATAAAGCAAGCACGTATTAGGCCAACAGTTTAAATCATGTATAACAATAAGTAGCATGGCAATAATAACGAAGCGTACAGAAGTAGCATGCAATCGAAAGCAAGTAATATCATGCAGTAGTGAAATCATGTAATAGCATACGGCATATAGCAGTAAAAGTAAGCAGCAGCATGCAGTAAGTTCAGCGGAAATAAGTAAACTAGCAAGTTGTAGATTAGTCCTATTAGTGAATCCTACTCGGGTCGGTCTTAGACTCACTAATGCAACCTAATTCCCTACAACCAATGCTCTGATAGCAAATGTGATGCCCCGTACAAAACCATCGTGTACGAATCATCAACAACAGGATCATTACAAGGTTAAGTACTATATGCTGTAATAAAAGAAGTTGCATTCACGATAAAAAGGTGACGTCATAACCGACATCAAATGTTTTACACCAACAGTATGCTTCTATGAATAGGAAGCATGAATAAATGTATGTGACCCTTAGGTTATTACAAAATATAGTTTCAAATGTATTAAAGTCTGAATGCAAGATAAACAGTTCATGCGGTGATAACACTAGAGCAGCGGGTGTCTACGGCAAGACTAGCACGACAGCGGAAGCAAATAACCTTAAGCACCTGAGAAAAACATGCTTAAAAATGTCAACACAAAGGTTGGTGAGCTATAGTTTAAGTATAACAGTATGTAAGGTAGGCCACGAGATTTCAGTGCTACAAAGAGCGTTTCAAAACAATATGATAAAGTATATGTTAACCGTGGGCACTTGGTAACTAACTTAATATTTATACCACCTGAAAGTACACTTGGCAAGTGCGTATGTCTATGAAGTATTAAACACTTGTTAAATGCTAGCGCTACTAGCCCGAGTGGGGATGTCAAACCCTATGGATCCATATCTAAGATTCGCGTTCACGGTTCAAAAACCAATGATTAAACCTTACCGAGCTAAAGGGAATGTTTATGCCGTTGTATAACCCACACATATATAAGTTTAAGTACTCGTGCCTAGTATGTAAAACATAAAATCCGCATGTATTCTCAGTTCCCAAAATAAGTTAAAGTAAAAAGGGAATGTTATAACTCACAATGATAATGTAGCGGTAAAGTATGACTCGGAAAGTAAGCAAGTAATGAAGGTTGTCCAAACGGGTCCTCAACCTAAGTCAAATAGTACTAAGTCAGTAAATCGTCCGAATAGGTTTAAAAGTATGTAAATAAGGTCTTAAGGGTTATCATCATTCATCATCAAACAAAAGGCGTAAAGTAAGTTTCGTTTATGAAAGCAGTTTAAAATAAAGGCTGACTTCAGTCAGTCACCACGGCCTCTACACCTACTGAAATAAGGTGAGACCAGTGGCCATAGCTCCGTATATGAGTCCTTTAGTTGTGGTAAAAATCCCAGAAGCAAACTCATCTTTTTTTGACCGTGGCGACGGTCTAAGTGCGAGTAGGCCAGAAATTTCTGCACAACGTTAAAAGGACATAGTGACGATCGGAGGGCCATAAATCCTAAACCGTAACTCGGATTAAGACGAGTCCTATATGAAAAGTTATCTACTCGAACAGAGTTATTTGAAAATCATAATCACAACAGCTCAGGTCTTACTGATCAGACCCAGAATACAGAAAACAGACAGGTCAGTAGGTTCCGGTGGTTCTTGGTGTTCGATGCTTATCACGGTTCTCATCCTTGATGCATGTAGCTTCAAGTGTACAACTCGTTGATGTGTTTGCATCATTTTCCCCAAGGTTTGACCATCATAACCCAAGTGCAAGTCTAAGACATGAAGCACAACTCACTTAAGTGTTGCAAGTGTTTTGATGAACCAAAGTTACATCAAAGTCTTAGATCTAACTGTTGGTCCCTTAAAAACAACAGGAGTATTGTAGGGGGGGTGAATACAATTTATTTTCAATTAACTAAACAGTTAAACTCGATTATGTATTCAAGAATGCAAATTAGATAGAGTCACAGGTAATTTTCAACGGTTATTCTTTATTGATTGAATCACAAAGAATTACAACTATCCTTGGCGGAATGATAGTTGGTTGATACAGATTACGTAGATTATAGCTAAGAGGTAAACTAAAAGCTATTACACGTTTAGGACTCTAAATAATAAAACCCACACCACTAGTTGATACAACAGTGAATACAACAATTATATAGTAGTCCTATTGTCCGTGTAATTAATCTATTGTCCACTAGTACATAGGATGCCTTGTACTTGTGGGGACAATTATGTCAGAAGGCGTGCTCTCCTTCTTTCCTCTTAGGTAGCTATTTGCAGGAACACACCAATTCGGTTTGGCACTACAATTTGTTTTAAACAAATGGAATGTTGTGTTCCCTAGGTATGAATAAAGTATAACACATGTCTGCACATGCGTTCCACTTCTGCATTCCCATGTGGTCTTGTAAGGTCACTTGTCAGCCGCCGACTCCTGTCCTTTTCTGTTCAACTTTGTCTTCGACTTCTGTTGAATAGTGCGTTGATGTAGACCACTCTGGGAAACTACCATGCTTGTAATGGAGCATGGCTGTCTTGTGTTGTATGATGCTATCCAGATTTACTGGTTCTTCATATGCTGAGTCACTTGAGATTGTTAATTAGCTGAGTACTCATCCTGTGCTGATTCGAAGAATACTGATGTTATGCGAGGTGTATATAAAATAGCTTTTATTTTACTAGGAAAAACTATTAAATACGATACAATTTTACACAAGATATTTATTTATTTATAGAATGGATATACTTAAACCTTGTTACAACACTTATAGGCAGTGTACCTAATCGTACAGTAGTGTAGTTTTTAGTAAGTCCGGTTCGTTCCACAGGGAAAAATCTTTAAACAAAGCTTAACGCTATATTAGTTTTAATTTATAAAAATACAAATATATATATAAGTAATATTATTATTATAAAAAGGGGGTTTTTACCGTTTAATGACCGGTTTGTCGATTTTAAAACTTAGTCGCAGTTAAAACCTAATGTAAAATATTAAAAATAAATATAACTTAATTTAAAGCGTAAAGTAAATAACGATAATGAAATTGCGATAAATAAAAGTGCGATAAAATAAAATTGCGATAATTAAAAAGTACGATAATTAAAAGTGCAATTAAATACAACAACAATAAATAAAAGTGCGATAATTAGAAGTGCAATTAAATATAAAATAAAGGAAATTAAATATGAAATAAAATAATTATGCTTATTTAAACTTCCGTAATCATGATGTTTGACGTGTTGATTTTAGTTTTATGCCCATGGGTTAATTGTCCTTTGTCCTGGATTATTCAATATGTCCGTCTGGTTTTTGTCCATAACAGTCCATCAGTCATAAATGTAAAGTGCGAGTATCCTCGTCAAATTATCCTTATACCCGAAGTTAAATATTCCAACTAATTGGGGACTTAAACTGTAACAAGGTTTTAATACTTTGTTTAATAATTACACCAGGTTATCGACTACGTGTAACCCAAGGTTTTAATACTTTGTTATCAATTATGCCAAGTGTCCTTGTACATAATTTCACCTCTGTTTTAATAATTCTAGTAACTATTAATCCATTCCCGTGTCCGGTTAAATGAACGATTATTCGTACATATAAATATCCCGCCCATCGTGTCCGATCGAGTGTATATGGTTATTTATAGGTACATCCAATTATAAATCTTTATATTAAAATTAACAAACTATCATTTAGTTAAACAATTATAAAGCCCATTAATAGCCCATAGTCTAATTTCCACAAGTGTCGTTCTTTTGTCCAAACCTCAATTATGGTACAAAGCCCAATTACCCAATTTTAATATTTTTAGCCCAACATCATGATTACTTCATCTTAAATAAGCATAATAATAATTTAGCTACAAGAAATTAATGTAAAAAGATTGAACATAAATTACAATGATTAAAAATAGCGTAGCGTTACACGGACAGAATTTCGACTTACACCCTTACAACATTCGCTAACATACCCTTATTATTAGGATTTAAAATTAAAATTAAAATTAAAATTAAAATATATATATATATATATATATATATATATATATATATATATATATATATATATATATATATATATATATATATATATATATATATACGTTTACATATAGATAGAGAGATTGATATATGATATTTAAAACGGATCAAATGCGTTGGCTTTTATAGGAAGTTTCAGAATTTGGGGCTCCGCGAGTCGCGGCATTTTTGCACTACAAACTCTGCGAGTCGCGGAGTTCGTAAATCCAGCTCACACAAGTTTGGATCCTAGTCTGCCGAAGGTTTTAATATATAAATATAATATATATATAATTTATATAATTAATTATATATTATATTATAATATATACATAGTTAACTTGTAATTTTTAGTCCGTTGCGTCGAGCGTTGAGAGTTGGCTCTGGTCCCGGTTCCGGATTTTTGAACGTCCTTGCGTACAATTTAATATCTTGTACTTTGCGTTTTGAATCTTGTACTCTTGTAATTCTGAGACATTTCTTATCAATAATTGGAACCTCTTTGATTGTATTTTGTACTTTTGAGCTTTTTTGTCGTTTGCGTCTTCAATTCGTCGAATCTATCTTTTGTCTTCACCTTTTATTATTTAACCGAATATCACTTGTAAATAGGACAATTGCAACTAAAAGCTTGTCTTTCTTGAGGAATAATGCTATGAAATATATGTTCGTTTTTAGCATTATCAATAATTCCCACACTTGAGCGTTGCTTGTCCTCAAGCAATATAGTCTTGAAATACTAGAATCACTTCTTTATTCTTCACACTTTGTACATCAGTGATTTCTATACGGCGGTATAAACAATGGTAGTAACGATGTGGTTTACAGTCCCACATGACTATAAAAATTTAGATCCATTAAGGAAATTGGATCTTTATGAAAACATTTGATCTTTTGAAAATTAAATCTAGTTTTTACCCTAGATAAGTTTTCCGGAATAACCCTTCACCGGTGTATGCAAAATGTTTTTGTGGGTTTGGTGGGTTTCAGATTTGAAAATTTTAGGTCAAAACTTATGGTTTTGTGTCACCCACTTGCTAACCTTGTATTAGGAAAGCAACACGTCCAGTATACTTGCTCCGTATATTACCTTTCGATAAACTACCGTCCGGTTGTAAAGGAAAGCGTTGAACAAGCAACTGTTAAGGCAATGTCCAGTGACATGCTTTTGATTATGGTCTATAATGTGTCGGACGCAATTACTATCCTTTGTAGGAGCAATAGTAAAGCTCACCCTTATAATTTTCCGGTCTGGCACAAGGTCCTGTCTTTGACCATACTATGCAACCACCGTTCTTACGGTTGACACCCGATTTGGTTCAGGTGACCTAATGAATTCCAGGTGAATTCCTAGGATTTTACGTTCAATGGTAATGAACGCATTGAAAATGGGTTTTCAGAAAACAAATCGGTTTTAATTTGATCAAAATATTTTCTCGTTCAAGCTCGAGTTTAGATATCATCGAATTCCATGAGTTTGTAATTCTCAATCTTTAAGGTCAATCTCTAGGATTGAGTAATATCAGTCTTACAAGCTGATTTTTGATCTTTAAGGAGATTATCCTTTCTGGAGATCTGATTCATTAGTCTTATCAAGCTAATTTGCACGGCGTCCTCCCCATTTTACAAGACAGATCCTCTCATGGTTAGGATAAGTCTGACCACTTGGCGACCCTGTTTTATGCTGAGGTCCGTGGATTTCCTGCTGATTTTAGAGATGACTTTTCTAGGTTTTTCGTCAACCTACAGCTGGTCTGGACGACAACTTCATGACCTAAATCAAGAAGCGCGTTTCTTTTTCAGAAGACTTTACTTCCTTTTAATGATGGAATTTATTCATCGTGTAGATCCATTTTTCTTACAGAAAATTGGGTAAAACTTTTTAGAAATTGTCCAAAACAAAAGTATCTTCAGTTATTTGTACAAAAATATGTGACATATGTTTAAAATAATTTGGTAAATATTCCCACACTTGGCTTTTATTTTCTTTTATTTGCCTTTTTATTGTCCTCTATTCTATTTTAAATGAATTCTAACATTTTGATTTGTTTCTCAATTTATGTCCTTTCCGAGGTAACAATAATTTCGGTGTTAACACCTAGTTTTATTGTTCATAAATATGTATAAACATGATTTTGAATTCATTTAATTAAAAATTTTGAAAATTTTACTAGAATTGGGTAGTCAGTATATAAGACTAGGGCTGTTCTTTATTATCAGAGAGCACTAGATTCTAATACAACTACTGCGTTACTAGTATTTCTAATGATAACCAAGTGTATAAAGTAAAAATTTTAAAAATCCGAAAGAATTTAACCCCTTCCCACACTTAAGATCTTGCAATGCCCTCATTTGCAAGAAATCAGTAACAATTTAAATTATTGAGGGTGATTAGCGTAGAAATGATTAAATTTTACCAAAGTTTCCAAACATATTGGCGTTTTTTTTTTTAAAGTTATAATTTCTAAAACATAAATTTATACAATTTTAAAAATTTGTTTCTTTTTAGGATGAGGGCTTTTCGGATCGTTGTCCTAGTCTGTCCCTCGACAAAATTTTAAAATTTCGTCATTTTAAAGCGCGGTTTTAAAAGTAAAGATTTTTGGATTTTTTTAATGTTTTTGGCATACTTTAATTCAATAAGATTAAAAATAATGATAATAAAAGTTCTCGTCCCTCCCTCAGGTAAAGCAATTTCGTTTCAAAGACCTAGTCTTCAACTCACGACGAATTTTAAAAATCATATTTTTAACTTAGCGAAATAAAGTAAATTTTTGTTTTTAAATTCACACCAAACTTAAATTATATTTTTGTTTTTATACATACAAACTTATATTAAAAATATTAATTTTTCAAATATTTATAATTTTAAATATATTGATTTAAAAAGTTTACAATATTATTTTAAGATTTATATATTAATTTTAAAAACATGGTAAAAATAAAATTAAAAATCTTTTTGGCTTTTATTCCACTTTAATCAATCAAATATTATCAAAAATATGCGCCCCTCTTTTCGGTAAAGTAATTTCGGTTACATAACCTAATTTAACTCATGACAAATTTTTGAAATATTTTGGGTTGATTGATTAAAGATATTTATACCTTAAGAATAAACGGTAAATTTCGCAGTGATGTAATAAATTTTTGTATGATATCAATAATTTCGGTCGCAAGACCTAATTTTATTGAATACCAATTTAATACTTTATAGCGAACAAATTAGCGTTTATTATCAAAAGGTTAAAAATAAAAATAAAAATAAAAACTGTACAAACTTACCTGTGAAATAGATTTCTTAGTGATATGCTCTAGCCCACTCATAAGATAGTCGGACTAATTGGTTTTCCATGGCTACATAGGCGTAACCTCGAGCATTCAGTGTTTTTTCTTCTAAACATATGAACGGTCCGTCTCTGCATAAAGTAACAAATTCGGTGTTTGAATAGGTTTGATTATTTGAACATTTACCTTCGTGTGACCATTTTCCGCATTTGTGACATTTTTCAAGGTGTCGTGCTCTTCTTTTCGCTGCGGATTTTGATTTTCCTTTACCAAATTGTAACTTATTATCTTCGCATCTGGATTCTTTTCTTACTCCGTCCAATTTTTCTCTGATTACTGATACCAGTTCACTTGGAAGTGTGTCATTATTACGTTTAGTGATCAAAGCGTGTAGCATTAGACCATGGTTTAGTTCACAGGAAGTCTTCATTTCGTAAAAACCTAAAAAAATAAAAATTCAGAATGGGGGGAAGAAGACTAGTTCTTTAGGGTCTGCTAGGGAAAGACCATTCGGGTTCCATTTTCGAGAACTACACAAAAACAGAAAATCTAACTCTAACAGAAATACATATTATCCTTTAAAGACTTGATTCTCCCCACACTTAGTTAGCTGTGGTATCGAAATTGTGATTAACTTCATTGCCAACTTCCATTGGACTATCTATGTAATGTTTAACTCTGTGACCATTAACTTTAAATTCAATCCCATTTGAATTTATTAATTCTACTGTTCCGTATGGGAAAACTCTTTTGAATATGAATGGTCCAGACCATCTTGATTTCAATTTTCCAGGAAATAGCTTGAATCGTGAATTAAAAAGAAGAACTCTATCTCCTTCTTTAAATTCTTTTGAACTTCTGATTCTTTTATCATGCCATTTCTTCTTTCTTTCCTTATAGATTAACGAATTTTCGTATGCTTCTTGTCTTAATTCTTCTAATTCGTTTAGTTGACTTAACCGTAGACGTCCGGCTTCATGTAAATCAAGATTACATGTCTTCAAAGCCCAAAATGCTTTGTGTTCAATTTCTACTGGAAGATGACATGCTTTTCCATAAACGAGTCTAAAAGGTGTGGTTCCAATTGGAGTTTTATAGGCTGTTCTAAAAGCCCAGAGTGCATCTTCCAATTTAATGGACCATTCCTTCGGATTTGATCCTACTGTTTTCTCTAGAATACGTTTTAAAGCTCGGTTGGTATTTTCAACTTGTCCACTTGTCTGTGGATGATAAGCGGTGGAGATTTTATGAGTTACTCCATATCTTTTAAGAACTTTCTCAAGTTGATTATTACAGAAATGAGTACCCCGATCACTTATTAAAGCTTTCGGTGTTCCAAACCTTGCAAAAAGACGTTTTAAAAAGTTGACTACAACTCGTGCATCGTTAGTTGGGAGAGCTTGTGCTTCCGCCCATTTTGATACATAATCAATGGCTACGAGAATGTAGAGATTATTATGAGATTTTGGAAATGGACCCATAAAGTCAATACCCTCAATGTCAAATACTTCACATACTTGAATGACATTTTGTTGCATTTCATCACGTTGACTTATTTTTCCGGCCCTTTGACATGCATCACAGGATTTTCAAAGAAGGTGTGCGTCTTTGTAAATTGTAGGCCAATAGAATCCAGCATCGTAAACTTTTCTTGCTGTTAGTTGAGGCCCATAATGCCCTCCTGTTGGTCCTGTGTGACAATGGTTTAAAATTTTACTAGCTTCATCTCCGAATACACATCGGCATATTATTCCATCGGGACAACTTTTAAACAGATGTGGATCTTCCCAGAAATAGTGTTTTATATCACTAAAGAATTTCTTTCGTTTTTGGTACGACAATCCTTTTTCAAGGAATCCACAAACTAAGTAGCTTGCATAGTTTTCAAACTATGGAATTTCATTATGATCTATCTTCAATAGATATTCATCAGGAAAGTTGTCTTGTATGGCCGATTCATTTAGAACTTCTAATTCAGGATTTTCAAGACGAGAAAGATGATCGGCGGCGAGATTTTCTGCTCCTCTTTTATCTCGGATTTCAATATTGAACTCTTGTAAGAGTAAGATCCAACGGATTAATCTTGGTTTAGCATCTTGTTTCGAAAATAGGTATCTAAGAGCAGAATGGTCGGTATAGACCACCGTTTTAGCTAGAACGAGATATGAACAAAATTTGTCAAAAGCAAAGACAATAGCAAGGAGTTCTTTTTCAGTAGTTGTGTAATTTGTTTGTGCTCCTTGTAACGTCTTAATAGCATAATATATAGGTTGAAATCGTTTTTCAATCCTTTGTCCTAAAACGGCTCCCATTGCAAAATCACTTGCATCGCACATTAGTTCAAATGGTAGATTCCAATTTGGTGTTATCATGATCGGCGCATTAGTGAGTTTCTCTTTAAGAATATTAAAAGATTTGATGCATTCATCTTTTTCTAGGAGTTTATTCATAGGAGTGGCAATTTTAGAAAAATCTTTTATGAAACGTCGGTAAAAACCGGCATGCCCTAGAAAACTCCTAACTCCTCTAACATTGGTGGGATGTGGAAGTTTAGCAATTACATCTACTTTAGCTCTATCCACTTCAATTCCTTCCTTTGAGATTTTAAGACCAAGAACGATGCCTTCTTTAACCATGAAATGGCATTTCTCCCAATTAAGAACTAGATTTGATTGTTCACATCTAATAAGCATTCGTTCAAGATTAACTAGACATGTTTCAAATGTATCACCGAAGATTGAAAAGTCATCCATGAAAACTTCCATGCATTCTTCTATCATGTCGTGAAAAATTGCCATCATGCACCTTTGAAAGGTTGCAGGGGCGTTGCAAAGTCCAAATGGCATGCGTTTATAAGCAAAAGTACCATAAGGGCACGTGAATGTGATTTTCTCTTGGTCTTCGGGTGCTATTGGAATTTGAAAATATCCGGAAAAACCATCTAGAAAACAATAGTAACTGTTTCAGGCTAATCTTTCCAACATTTGATCAATAAAAGGTAAGGGAAAGTGACATTTGATCAATAAAAGGTAAGGGAAAATGATCTTTTCTGGTGGCGTCATTTAATTTTCTATAATCAATACAAACACGCCATCCTGTTACAGTCCTAGTAGGAATAAGCTCATTTTTCTCATTTGTGATGACAGTCATGCCACCCTTCTTAGGCACGCATTGAACTGGGCTTACCCATGGACTATCAAAAATTGGATAAATTACACCTGCATCAAGTAGTTTAATAATTTCTTTCTTAACAACATCTTGCATATTAGGATTTAGTCTTCATTGGCGTTGCACATACGTTTTATGACCTTCTTCCATAAGGATTTTATGTGTGCAATACGAAGGACTTATTCCTTTAATATCATGAATCTTCCATGCAATGGCTGGTTTATGAGCTTTTAATACAGAAATGAGTTGAGATTTTTCATTTTCAGTAAGAGAAGACGATATTATTACAGGCAATTCAGATTCACCATGTAAATAAGCGTATTCCAAATGGTTTGGAAGTGGCTTTAACTCTAATTTCGGTGGTTCTTCTATCGATGATTTATATCGATATCTGTCTTCTTCTGTTAACATTTGAATTTCTTCTGTTGTTGGTTCATATCCATTAGCCATTAGTGTAGCTAACATTTCAGTTTCATCAATTGGTTCAGTTCCTTCTCCTAAAGAACATTCTTCTGTTCCTTGTAATTCTGGAAATTCTTCTAACAATTCTGCATGTGAATCTATAGTTTGAATATAATAACACGTATCATCTGCAGATTGTGGTTGTTGCATTGCTCTATCAACTGAAAAGGTAACACTCTCGTCCTCTATACTTAGGGTCAGTTTCTTACCAAACACGTCTATCATTGCTTTAGCCGTGTTTAAGAATGGTCTTCCTAATATGAGAGGAACTTGAGAATCTTCTTCCATGTCCAGAACAACAAAATCTACTAGAAATACTAAAGTACCAACTTTAACTAGCATGTTTTCCATTATCCCTCTAGGATATTTTATTAATCTATCGGCTAGTTGTATGCTTATTCTTGTTGGTTTCAATTCTCCAAGGTCTAGTTTAGCGTATAGTGAATACGGCATTAAATTTATACTAGCACCTAAGTCTGCCAATGCTTCTATTGAACTAAGACTACCCAGAAAATATGGAATTGTGAAACTTCCTGGATCAGATAATTTTTCTGGTATCTTATTCAACAGCACTACTGAACAATTAGCATTCATAGTAACAGCCGAGAGTTCTTCCATTTTCTTTCTATTCGTGATTAAATCTTTCAGGAATTTAGCATATCTAGGCATTCCTGAAATCACATCAATGAAAGGAAGATTTACATTTATCTGTTTAAACATATCCAAGAATTTGGATTGCTCGGCTTCAAGTTTCTCTTTTTTCATTTTACTCGGGTAAGGAAGTGGTGGTTGGTATGGTTTAACATAAGGTTTAGCCTTAACTGTGTTATCTTCATTAACCTTTTCAACTACCGGTTCTTTTTCCTTATCTTGTTCAGGTTGTGGTTCTTGTGGAGTAGGAATAGCTTCATCAGAAATTTCAGGTTTTTCAGGTGGTTTAAGTGTAATACCACTTCTTGTGGTAATAGCTTTAGCTGTTTCATTCCGGGGGTTAGCATTTGTATCACTAGGTAAACTTCCTGGTTTTCTTTCACCTATTAACCTTGCTAGGTTACTTACTTCTTGTTCCAGATTTTGAATAGAAGCTTGTTGATTTCTAAATGCTTGAGCATTTTGTTCATTGGTTTGTTTCTGAGATGTGAAAAACTGCGTTTGAGTTTCAACTAGCTTCGTCATCATATCTTCTAAATTCGGCTTTTTATCATCGGGTTGTGGTGGGTTGTTTTGAAAATTAGGTCTTTGCTGGTTGTAAGTATTGTTGGATACTTGTTGATTACTTGGACCTTGTTGGTTGTTGTATGAAACATTGCGATTATAATTCTGGTTTTGATTGTAAATTGGTCTTGGCGGTTGATAATTATTCTGATAATTATTTCCAGGCCTTTGGTTTATGTATGAAATATTCTCTCTTTGTTCCATTGTTAATTCAATACTAAGACAATCTTTTGTCAAATGTGGTCCTCCACACTGCTCACAACTAATTCGTATTGAGTGAATATCTTTAGTCATCTTTTCCATTCGTCTCTCGACAGCATCTATATTTGCGGAAATGGAATCTAAGTCATGGCTAGAATCGGCTCTAGCTGCTTTAGATGATCTAACGATATCTTTTTCTTGGTGCCACTCATGTGAGTGAGAAGCAGCGTTATCAATAATTTTGTAAGCATCAGTTTCTGTTTTCTTCATAATAGAACCACCAGCTGCTATATCGATGTCTTTCCTTGTAGTGATGTCGCATCCTTGGTAGAATATTTGTACTATTTGACAGGTGTCTAAACCATGTTGCGGACATCCTCTTAATAACTTTCCAAATCTTGTCCACGCCTCATATAGAGTTTCATTTGGTTTCTGTGTGAACGTAACAATTTCTCCTTAAAGTCTTACGGCTTTAGATGCAGGAAAGAATTGTTTAAGAAAATTTTCAACTAAAACGTCCCATGTATCAATCGCCCCTTCAGGTAACGATTCCAACCAATCTTTGGCTTCTCCCTTTAAAGTCCAGGGAAATAACATGAGATATATCTGTTCATCCTCAACTTCTCTTATTTTAAATAGTGTACAGATCCTATTAAAGGTACGAAGATGTTCATTTGGATCTTCCTTCGTCGCACCACTAAATTGGCATTGATTAGTCACCATGTGTAGAATTTGTCCTTTGATTTCATAATCTGGCGCATTAATGTCTGGATGAGTAATTGTGTGACCTTGGCCAGTGCGTTTAGCTCTTATTCGGTCTTCCATACTTAAAGGTTCCAGATTTTCCATGATTGAATTTGTTGAATCTGAATCACTAGAGGATTCTGATTTAATGGTTCGTTCCTCAACAATCTCTGTTTGAATGATTGGTGGTTCCGGAGGAAAAATTAATGGTTCGGGATCTATGAATTGTCCCTGAATATTCTCCGGATTCTCAATTGTGAGGTCGGGTTCAAAAAATGGATTATCGGAAATTTGAATTGGAGTACTTGGTCGACTGGATGACGATTCTAAAGAAAAATCAACGGCGACAATATTAGCTAGATGTCTTGATCGAGTTACAGGTGGTGAACGTACAAAAGGTGGTGAACGTCTTGCTCGGTGCATTCACTGAATATCCTATTAGTTTTTAAAAGGAAAGAAAAATTATATAAGTTATCCAATTAATAGACTTTTCTGATTTTGCCCACGTTTCGAATAGCCAAAAGATGCAGCAGAGGGTCAGGATTCGTTTGGTCTCAATATAATTGAGTACTGTTTGGCTCCAATAACCCGGTCCACGTACAAATCCAACTATTAATACGAAAAGAAAATTTTGATGTCTATCAATTTAACCACTTAAAATAAATTTTCGTAATTTAAAGAAATTTAGAGAAGAAGTAGAGAAAATTCTAAGTCCTAAAAACTAGAATGGCGAGAAATAAGAAAGAAAAAGAGCGCGTCGGAATTAAAATTAAAATTGGAGAAATAAGAAAGAAAAAGAGTGACTTATAAAACTTTAAAACACTCGACTAACCCAACCTTATTATTATCACTAACTTAAAATTAAAATTGCAAATTGAGATTACTAATTGGAGTGATAATTGATACATAGGTAAAAGGCGTCGAAAAATAAAAATAAGAAAGTAGCGCGTTGAAACTTAAAAAGGAACTAAAAACTAAGAATTAAAAGTTGCGTCTAAAAATATTAAAGCTTACAAGTAAAACTGTATCCCAAATGGCAATAACTTAAAAAGGTACTAAAAACTAAAAAAACGTCGCAAAATTCTAAAGCACCTAAATCTTAGTCTAAAGAAAAAGCACTTAAGGGATTTTACGGCAAAGCCTAAAAATCTAGAAATAAAAATAACTATGGTAAAAACTATATCTTAAAAGTAAAAATGAGCGAAAAATACAAAAATTACGCTAAAAACAAATGAAAAGAGACAAAATATAAAAATATACTAAAAGTTGTAAAAATTACAATTTTTATAAAAATATTATTTTTATATTATTTATTTTATAAAAGTATTAATTTTTTATATACAAATAAAACTAATTATAATTTAATATTATTAATTAATTTAAAAAACGTAACCTAAATAATTATAATAATTAAACTAATTTAGGGTTTATTAATAATAATAATTAATAATACTCCGTAATTAATGCGATTAGGGTTATGTCAGGCGCGTCAGGTTAAACTCCGCGAGTGCGGTGCCTAGCTGGCAACAAACTCCGCGAGTCGCGGAGAATGCAAATTCAAATGACAGGCTGGTTTCGTTTGACAGGTTTTTTTTATATATGTTTTAAATAAATACGAAATATTTAAATAAAACTTATATTTTTTAACACTAAAATAAAAATAAAGAAACTTTATAAAACTTTTAACAAACTCTTAAAAATATATAAATTTTTGTTTTTCTTTTTATATTTTTGAATTTTTAAAACGTATTTTTACAAAAGCGTATTTTTTTATAAAAGTAAACTAAAAATAAAAATCTTTTTATATATATATATAGCGTTGCGCTTTCGGCTTTTAAGCTAGATTGGTCCCCGGCAGCGGCGCCAAAAATACTTGATGTGCGCAGAGGTGTATATGAAATAGCTTTTATTTTACTAGGAAAAACTATTAAATACGATACAATTTTACACAAGATATTTATTTATTTATAGAATGGATATACTTAAACCTTGCTACAACACTTATAGGCAGTGTACCTAATCGTACAGTAGTGTAGTTTTTAGTAAGTCCGGTTCGTTCCACAGGGAAAAATCTTTAAACAAAGCTTAACGCTATATTAGTTTTAATTTATAAAAATACAAATATATATATAAGTAATATTATTATTATAAAAAGGGGGTTTTTACCGTTTAATGACCGGTTTGTCGATTTTAAAACTTAGTCGCAGTTAAAACCTAATGTAAAATATTAAAAATAAATATAACTTAATTTAAAGCGTAAAGTAAATAACGATAATGAAATTGCGATAAATAAAAGTGCGATAAAATAAAATTGCTATAATTAAAAAGTACGATAATTAAAAGTGCAATTAAATACAATAACAATAAATAAAAGTGCGATAATTAGAAGTGCAATTAAATATAAAATAAAGGAAATTAAATATGAAATAAAATAATTATGCTTATTTAAACTTCCGTAATCATGATGTTTGACGTGTTGATTTTAGTTTTATGCCCATGGGTTAATTGTCCTTTGTCCTGGATTATTCAATATGTCCGTCTGGTTTTTGTCCATAACAGTCCATCAGTCATAAATATAAAGTGCGAGTATCCTCGTCAAATTATCCTTATACTCGAAGTTAAATATTCCAACTAATTGGGGACTTAAACTGTAACAAGGTTTTAATAATTTGTTTAATAATTACACCAGGTTATCGACTGCGTGTAACCCAAGGTTTTAATACTTTGTTATCAATTATGCCAAGTGTCCTTGCACATAATTTCACCCCTGTTTTAATAATTCTAGTGACTATTAATCCATTCCCGTGTCCGGTTAAATGAACGATTATTCGTACATATAAATATCCCGCCCATCGTGTCCGATCGAGTGTATATGGTTATTTATAGGTACATCCAATTGTAAATCTTTATATTAAAATTAACAAACTATCATTTAGTTAAACAAATATAAAGCCCATTAATAGCCCATAGTCTAATTTCCACAAGTGTCGTTCTTTTGTCCAAACCCCAATTATGGTACAAAGCCCAATTACCCAATTTTAATATTTCTAGCCCAACATCATGATTACTTCGTCTTAAATAAGCATAATAATAATTTAGCTACGAGACATTAATGTAAAAAGATTGAACATAAATTACAATGATTAAAAATAGCGTAGCGTTACACGGACAGAATTTCGACTTACACCCTTACAACATTCGCTAACATACCCTTATTATTAGGATTTAAAATTAAAATTAAAATATATATATATATATATATATATATATATATATATATATATATATATATACGTTTACATATAGATAGATAGATTGATATATGATATTTAAAACGGATCAAATGCGTTGGCTTTTATAGGCAGTTTCAGAATTTGGGGCTCCGCGAGTCGCGGCATTTTTGCACTACAAACTCCGCAAGTCGCGGAGTTCGTAAATCCAGCTCACACAAGTTTGGATCCTAGTCTGCCGACGGTTTTAATATATAAATATAATATATATATAATTTATATAATTAATTATATATTATATTATATTTATATACATAGTTAACTTGTAATTTTTAGTCCTTGCGTCGAGCGTTGAGAGTTGACTCTGGTCCCGGTTCCGAATTTTCGAACGTCCTTGCGTACAATTTAATATCTTGTACTTTGCGTTTTGAATCTTGTACTCTTGTAATTCTGAGACGTTTCTTATCAATAATTGGAACCTCTTTGATTATATTTTGTACTTTTGAGCTTTTTGGTCGTTTGCGTCTTCAATTCGTCGAATCTATCTTTTGTCTTCACCTTTTATTATTTAACCGAATATCACTTGTAAATAGGACAATTGCAACTAAAAGCTTGTCTTTCTTGAGGAATAATGCTATGAAATATATGTTCGTTTTTAGCATTATCAAATACATTCTACCTTGTGCTGGTAGATCAGCCAGCATACTACACACTCGACACAGCTATATTAGCTGATAGTACATAAACAAACTTGTGCTGGCTGCACATAACATTTTAGTGTAAATAAACTACAGTTTTTTCTTAATTAAATCCTTAATTATTTTGGGGACTCAACAATCTCCCCCTATTTGATGATGACAAAACCTATGACTTATAGAGAAAACACTAAAGCCAGCAACAAGGGAACAAATAAGAATATGCAATGAGAATGTCCCTTTTTAAGTTTGTTTTGGGATCTTTTGCTGAGTTATCTATATCTTATAATTCGATATGATTTTGAAGATAAACTCATTTCACTTTCATTACAACAGGATATATACATTAAATACAGTGATAATAGAATGAAAAGTGAGTTAGACAAAAGATACAATTCAAGCATATAGGAGACTATCTATCTTTATCTTTGTCCCGTTCTTCTTCTGATAGCTCCTCTTGTTTGATTCTTCAGGATTCATAGAACATAATAGGTATCTCAGCAGGGTCAAAAACAGGGATAGAAGGAGGTAGAATGATGGTGCCTTTTCCGGTTGGTCCTTCACCAGTAGATTGATGTCTTTTAAATTTTTGAGAAAGAACCTCTTCTACATCTACTGCTGGTGCATTCCCAAACTTCGTGGCTTTGTTGAAGAGCTGTTGGAGTTCAGATTTAATTGTATTTTTGATGGCACTATCACCTTTGCCAATAAAATACTCCAGTATCTCCATCCATTCACTAAATCCAAGGGATCTTAACTCATCATAGTTAATCCTTTCTTGAACATTATTCTCCCTTATAACGTTGAAGGCTCTTTTTGACCCTCTGTTCACTTTGATGATCCTGCTGGGATTTGATCTTCTATTCATTACATCACCATATCTGCTCCTGTAATAATGATCAGGAACTTCAATAGTACTGACAGGTTTTATAGGAGCAGTAGCAGGTGCTTTCTCAGCAGCTTCCTTCTCATCAAGTGCCTTATCCTGTTCTTTGACAATGGCTTGAATTAGTTTGAGGGACTCAGCCTCTTCCTTTTTATCGGTAGCCAGCTTGTCTTCTATTTCCTGAAGCCTTAATCTCTCAGTAAATTCAGCATCAGCAGCCTCTCTTCTTTGCTGTTCTGCCACTAAGCCTAGCAGATAATCAGTGTGGCTAATTTTTAGAGATCTGACTGCTTCAATCATTTTTCTTCCATCTTCAGTTCTTAGAGCAACCTGATACTCTTTCAGATCCATACTCAGCTGATGAGCTTCATGAAATTAAGCTTTCTCCTTATCAGTGGAGAGCTTTTGACCACTGTTATTCAAATATACACCAATATCAACGCCAAAGTTTAAGGCAGCGATGTAGAGTGGCTGATCAAGAGGATGATGCAGTAATCTGACTTGGCGTATTATTTCATTAAGCTCTACTTGTCTTTGCTCAAGCAATTCTGGAATAGTGATCTCCCGCCTGTAAGCTTCTCTTTCATCTGGATTCATTCTGAAAAGATTCGGCTCACTATGGGCAACTGAATCATCTTCCCAGGTTCTGTGTTTACCATGACGTTTTGGGGAAGATGGAGGATACATGTTTGATTCATCTATGCCAGATGAACTTACTGAGAATTGATTGACACGGTTATCCTTTGTTCTATTAAAATAAGTGAGGGTCCGAGGAGAGATAGGAGATTGAACAAATAAGTGATCTTCTCTACCCCAGATAGTAAAGTCAACAGGATCAACCGTATCATCATCTGGTTTAGCACCCAGCTCAACCACCTTGGCTGGGTCTTCAACGCTTGTGTCACCCAGCAGCACACTTCTGGCTGGGTCTTCTTTCTCAGCACTCCTTGCTGAGTCTTCAGTACCAGCTGATTGATTAGTATCAGCTGGCACATCTGTCACAGTATCTTCATCAGCTGCCTCAAATAGGGGTCCTTTCCTGAGGGGCTGGTTATCCCTTGGAGTGGATTTCACCCTTTGTTTGTCAACAGGCTTGGGTTCAGCTGATGGTTCTTGTGTTGATACTGGTTCTTGTGGAGGCAGATAGGGAACAATAGCAAGATGCTCCCCCTGAGTATCATCATCGTCAAGATTGATTGTTTCTGCTGGTTGTTGCTGTGTAGCTTGCTGAGCAGTGGATGTTGGTCGAGGAGATGAGCTGGTTTCTAACACAGCATCTAACCATTTCATAAAAATATCAGCTCTAACTCCTCCCCCTAACCCAGTAGATGCAAGATAATTTTTCATTTCTTCTGGAGTCATTCGTTTAATTCTGTCTGCACGCTCAGCATACAACTTTGCCCTCTTTTTGTCGTATTTGATCATAAACTTGGCATTTCTTTTTCGTGCTTCCTTTTTGTATAGATCAATGCCAGTCAGGTCATCATCAATGTCCTTCTTTTGTTGAGTCAGCCATCTCCTATGATCAATTCTGTGGCGTTTAAGAGCAACATAGAAATCCCATTTGACATTGAAGGCATCATTTAAGTCTTGCTGTCTCTTCTGATATCTCTCAAGTTTTCTTTTCATTTTCCTTTCAATAGACTAAGAGACAAGAAGAGCTTTAGCAATAGCCATATTAGAAACATCACCGGGCTTACTGCCAGAACCAATATCATCCACTGATGATGTGACAGACTCACTGGGTTAAGATCCACCAGCTGCCTGTACACCAGTTTCAGTATGAGCATTGCTGGGCTTAGTGCCAGAGTCTTGACCATCACCATCACCATCCCTCCTTGGTTGTTTAGGAGCCTTTTCATGCTCATGCTCCCCCTCTGATTGTTTTCTCTTTTTAGATTTCCTTTTAGATTTCTTCTTCTCCCCCTTTTTGTCATCAGCAGGGGTAGGAGAGGGAACAGGGGAGACCTGTGCATCAAGGTCACTATCTGAGTTGGGAACAGAGAAAGCAAAATTGTTCCAATCAGCAACTTCATGAGTAAGATGGGCACCAGGATCCACACCAAATTGTCTAAGTAGAAAGTTGGAGGATCTAACTTCATTCCTTGCAACACCCATGGCAATCTGTTCAACCATAGCTCTAACATCACCCTGTAGAGCAACCAGGCGTTGCATATTCTCCACCATTTGAACATAGGCAGAGACAGGAATCATGTTAGCCATTTGTTGTTCTTGCGATTCCAATCTCTCATGTAGAACAGCATTTTCTTCATTAAGAAACAGGATTCTGCGATTGGCAGCCTCCAAATCAGCTGTAAGGCTAGCAATGTCCTCCATGTACTCATTGTGAGAAAGGATTCGCTGCTGTAATTCCTCCTCCCCCTCCATCTGCTTGACAATGGCTGATACTGCCAGATCAGCAAAAGCACGTATTTGTCCTAGCTGGGCCTCAATATTCGAAGAGGTAACTTGCCCAGCGTTCCGGATGGCTTGGGTTACACTATCATCAATAGCAGTGCGAATGGTGTTTTATAGATCTGGTGTAACTTCTCTGAGTGTCCTAAGCACAGCGAAGGTGGAAATATCAGCCACCTCATCAGCATTAAATTTAAGATAGCTGGTTGAGGGCTGGTCAGAAGCAGCTGACACGGAAGCACTTCATTGGGGTGGTGGAGGTGGAAGGTCAGGATCTGACTCGTCACCATGATCACCATCATTTTTACCTTCACCCGGTTAGAACCACTAGTATCCTTGTCAGCATGAAGATCAGCATCATCTGTGAGATCCACTGGTTTGTCTTTGGAACCAGTCATATTATCAGGAATGGCTGGTTCATCCTTACCAGTACCTTTATCAGCATCACCATCAGAAGAAGAAGATGATGAGGAAGAAGCTGATGAATCAGAAGGTACTGGCGAATTAGGAATATTCTGCATAACGTATTTACCAGTAGAGGGATCTCTGATGAATTTGAGAGGCCTCCATGTACCAGGCCATGGGGAAGCAGCTGGAGCCATGCCAAAATAATGATAAAATGGCTGCTCGTTTATCTGTTCTAAAGTAGCCAGCCTCTCATAAACCTCTTCTCTAGCTGGTCGATCAAGCTGAGACAATAGTTCAGTCAGCTCCTAGCGAGGCAATTTGCTGACTGAGACTATGGCGGTTTGAGGATCAAAAGTTAGCTGATCCACCAGCAGAGCAACTCTGGGTGTGATAGATGCTCCCCGATAGATGAAGTTAGGGACAACTTCATCAGGATCTGGCACCTGGCACACATAGGGTTTCTTCTCAGCAGAAACAGTAGCCTGAGAAGAGTCAGTAGTGGCAATAGCAGAGGTACCAGCATCCATAACGGGTTCCGTAGAACCATTAGCAGCGGTAAGTAACTGTGCAGTAGGTGAAGAAGCAGCATCTCCAGTAGTAGCAATAGTATCCACCGTTGGCTCTGTGGGAACATAGCCAACATAGCCAGCGTTAACAAAATCAAGACCCTCCAGAACAGTATCACCCTGTGAACCAGAATCTGATGGAAAAGTAGCACTTGTACCAGCTTCCATGATAACATCAGATGGAAATGTAGCACTTGTACCAGCTTCCATGATAACATTTTGTGCATCGGTAGCAGCAGCAGACGTAATGTTACCCTTTGGTTCAGTGACAGGTTCATCAAGTAGAACATCCTTGACAATATTGTCAATTACCTTTTTAAGAACAGGAGGATCCACTATGATTTCATCTTCCACTTCAGGTGTAGTAGTGGAATCAACAATACTGGGAGCAGTATTACCAGCAGCTGTAGAAGCAACAGTACTAGCATCAGCACCACCAGTAGGAGAAACAGTAGCACCAATACCAGTAGCAGAGGCAGCAATCTGCTCAGTAGGAATAATATCATCTTTAACTTGCTCCCCCTCTTCCTGTTCATCTACCCTGCTAAGAACTGAAACAATAGAACATTTTATGTGAACAACTGTAGAACCAAATAAATTTGACTCAACAATTGCATCTGTTGTTGGTCTCTGGGGACAGACTGGTGATTTGGTCAGCCCTTCGAATGAGACAGAATAAGGTGTCTGTAAGTACAGCTGTGACTCTGCTGACTCATTGGCGACACATGTTGACTCAGATAGTGTAAGAGTTCTGGGTGGTAATGATGTAGGAGTGAGACTCTTAGCATGATCCGAGTAACATAATGGCTGTGCAGTATCCTGAGCTGGTTCAACACGATGAGGAGCCAGCTCAGTTTTGCTTTGGGGGTCAGGTATGTGTTCTGCTGATTGTACTGGTAGCAGAGGATATAACATTAAGTTCAAATTTGAAAAATGTGGAAGTGTCTGGCTAGAAGAGTATGGGTTGCTACTCTTCTTAACACTAGTTTTAAAACCAGTCAGCTTGGGAGCCAGGGTTATACCTTGAACTCCACATTCATTTTTCAAGTCAGCAGATAAAAGATTTTTAATTATGTTAGAATTTTCTGCTGTATGGTCTAGAAACGCACCAGGTTCCATAGCCACATCCTTTGCAGGAGCAACAGTTGAGACTGGTGCAATTCCCCCTGTGGTTTGCTTGGAGCCAGCTCTTGCACGTTTGGATTTGCCTGTTACCAAGAAATAGTTAAGCAATGGATTCCAATACTAGAAGTGGGTAGTCAGTATATAAGACTAGGGTTGTTCTTTATGATCAGAGAGCACTAGATTCTAATACAACTACTGCATTACCAGTATGTGAGACGGTGGCTGTACTAGTTGAGGTAGCTGGCTTCTTCCTCTTGACAGCTGGCTTTTGCTGAAGACCCTCCCCCTCAGCTGGTGCAATACCAGAGGCAGTTGATGGGGCAGCTCCACCCTGAGCAGCTAGATACTCAAGCATTGCTGGTGTCAACGCAGCATATGGAGCAGTAGGCTTATCCTTTGGCATCCCCCTTGTTTTAGAGGCAGGTCGTATGATTTGTCAGTAATCTACTGGTAAGCTTCACCCAGCTCATTTTCAAAAACAAGGCTCAAAAACCTTGGAAAGGGGATTAGATGTGTTCGTTTAGGTGCAATCACCATTTCCCTTAACCTTAAGTAGATTTCACTGGCATAATCTATGTTGCGGTTGAACAGCAGCCCGTGACCCATCTTCAACTCATAATCTGAGCATTGATCAAAACTGCCAGATTTGTGACTGATACACTGATTCAGCAACCCAAAGAAATAATACCATAGTGGTGGCATGTGTTTCCTGAGTGGTGTATGAGATACTGGTTGAGAGTAGCCAATGATTTCCAGTACCTCCCTTCGAAACTCATCACTTGTAGGTGAATCTACAAATGGACCATTGGGTAATTGAAGAGCTCGTCGGATGGCGTCAACAGTAATGGAACAGGGTAAGTTGTCAGTCACCATGCCATGAATACATGGAATGTTCTGTTCAATGGTGGCCATGGTGGCAGTATACCAAAATCTGGCCAAACAGGCTGGATATAATCGTGAAGGTACACCGGTAATGGCTCTTGCCAGAGGGGATTGACGGATATAAGAAATCAGCTCTTCATAGCCGGTATTGACTTTCGATTTGGGAACAGAAAGGGCATGAGCAGCATTGCCTCGTGAAAGGCGAATCGTAGAGTGTTCAGGTGCGTTTGCAGCCCTAACAAGATTGGGGTGCAGGTTGAATAGTGGACCTTGTTTAATTTGTTCCTCTATAGCCGGCGGTGGCTGCTGTTCCGGTTGTGGTTCCACCGGTGCTTGTGGTTGCTGCGATTGTTGTTCCGGTTGCTGGGTCTCAGCAGGTGGTGATTGATGTTGTTGTTGTTCTGCCATTGATGATTGTAGAAAGTGAAGATATGAAGATTTGGGGATTTTTAGAGAGAGGAGTGTGAATTTGAAAACTGAATAACCAAATGTTATTATGGAAGATAAAACACACTTTTAACCGTTGTGATTGGGTGAAAAAGGCAGGAGAGAGAAAGTGACAACTACTATTAGCAGGCGCGTGGGTAGATGTGACAGACTGGCACACTCGAGGGGACACATGAAATGTCCCGTTCTTATTGATTAAAAACGTTCCATATTAATTGATTTCGTTGCGAGGTTTTGACCTCTATATGAGACGTTTTTCAAAGACTGCATTCATTTTTAAAACAAACCATAACCTTTATTTTATAAATGAAGGTTTAAAAAGCTTTACGTAGATTATCAAATAATGATAATCTAAAATATCCTGTTTACACACGACCATTACATAATGGTTTACAATACAAATATGTTACATCGAAATCAGTTTCTTGAATGCAGTTTTTACACAATATCATACAAACATGGACTCCAAATATTCTCTTTATTTTAGTATGCAACAGCGGAAGCTCTTAATATTCACCTGAGAATAAACATGCTTTAAACGTCAACAAAAATGTTGGTGAGTTATAGGTTTAACCTATATATATCAAATCGTAACAATAGACCACAAGATTTCATATTTCAATACACATCCCATACATAGAGATAAAAATCATTCATATGGTGAACACCTGGTAACCGACATTAACAAGATGCATATATAAGAATATCCCCATCATTCCGGGACACCCTTCGGATATGATATAAATTTCGAAGTACTAAAGCATCCGGTACTTTGGATGGGGTTTGTTAGGCCCAATAGATCTATCTTTAGGATTCGCGTCAATTAGGGTGTCTGTTCCCTAATTCTTAGATTACCAGACTTAATAAAAAGGGGCATATTCGGTTTAATAATCCAGCCATAGAATGTAGTTTCACGTACTTGTGTCTATTTTGTAAATCATTTATAAAACCTGCATGTATTCTCATCCCAAAAATATTAGATTTTAAAAGTGGGACTATAACTCACTTTCACAGATTTTTACTTCGTCGGGAAGTAAGACTTGGCCACTGGTTGATTCACGAACCTATAACAATATATACATATATATCAAAGTATGTTCAAAATATATTTACAACACTTTTAATATATTTTGATGTTTTAAGTTTATTAAGTCAGCTGTCCTCGTTAGTAACCTACAACTAGTTGTCCACAGTTAGATATACAGAAATAAATCGATAAATATTATCTTGAATCAATCCACGACCCAGTGTATACTTATCTCAGTATTGATCACAACTCAAACTATACATATTTTGGAATCAACCTCAACCCTGTATAGCTAACTCCAACATTCACATATAGAGTGTCTATGGTTGTTCCGAAATATATATAGATGTGTCGACATGATAGGTCGAAACATTGTATACGTGTCTATGGTATCTCAAGATTACATAATATACAATACAAGTTGATTAAGTTATGGTTGGAATAGATTTGTTACCAATTTTCACGTAGCTAAAATGAGAAAAATTATCCAATCTTGTTTTACCCATAACTTCTTCATTTTAAATCCGTTTTGAGTGAATCAAATTGCTATGGTTTCATATTGAACTCTATTTTATGAATCTAAACAGAAAAAGTATAGGTTTATAGTCGAAAAAATAAGTTACAAGTCGTTTTTGTAAAGGTAGTCATTTCAGTCGAAAGAACGACGTCTAGATGACCATTTTAGAAAACATACTTCCACTCTGAGTTTAACCATAATTTTTGGATATAGTTTCATGTTCATAATAAAAATCATTTTCTCAGAATAACAACTTTTAAATCAAAGTTTATCATAGTTTTTAATTAACTAACCCAAAACAGCCCGCGGTGTTACTACGACGGCGTAAATCCGGTTTTACGGTGTTTTTCGTGTTTCCAGGTTTTAAATCATTAAGTTAGCATATCATATAGATATAGAACATGTGTTTAGTTAATTTTAAAAGTCAAGTTAGAAGGATTAACTTTTGTTTGCGAACAAGTTTAGAATTAACTAAACTATGTTCTAGTGATTACGAGTTTAAACCTTCGAATAAGATAGTTTTATATATATGAATCGAATGATGTTATGAACATCATTAATACCTCAAGTTTAGTAGGTAAACCTACTGGAAGTGACAAGAAATGATCTATCTTCAAAGGATCTTGGATGGCTTGAAAGTTCTTGAAGTAGGATCATGACACAAAAACAAGTTCAAGTAAGATTTTTACTCGAATTAAGATAGTTTATAGTTATAGAAATTGAATCAAAGTTTGAATATGAATATTACCTTGAATAAGAAAGATAACCTACTGTATATAACAAAGGTTTCTTGATCTTAGATGATTACTTGGAATGGATTAGAAAGCTTGGAAGTAAATTAGTAAACTTGAAGGGATTTTTGAAGTGTTCTTGAAGTGTTCTTCCTATGATGATTATAGCTTGATTCTTGAAGTGATTTTTGATGAAGATGATGATTAACTACTGGAAAAATACGTTCATAATAGTGTGTGTGTGTGTGTGTTGAGAGAGAATTAGAAAGAGAATTGGAAGTGAAATGGAGTGAATGATGAGTGGTAATTGGTGAGTGGTGAGTGGGGTTAAAAGGAGTTCTAGTTAGTTGACTAGCTCATGGTAGAAGTTAAAATTGATTAGTCATACATGACATAATCAAGAGTGGAATCCCATGCTAGTTCCTATTAGTATATACCTATAGTAAGTACGTTTTGAAGTTGTGTATAATACGGGTAAGAATACGACTAGAATTCTTGATGAAAGAAAAGAATGGGAAAGTAACTGTAACCATTTTCGTTAAGTATGAGTGTTTTGATATATGTCTTGAAGTCTTCCAAAAGTATTTTAATACATCTAAATACACTACATGTATATACATTTTAACTAAGTCGTTAAGTCATCGTTAGTCGTTACATGTAAGTGTTGTTTTGAAACCTTTAAGTTAACGATCTCAATTAATGTTGTTAACCCATTGTTTATTATATCTAATGAGATGTTAAATTATTATATTATCATGATATTATGATATATTAATATATCTTAATATGATATATATACATTTAAATGTCGTTACAACGATAATCGTTACATATATGTCTCGTTTCGAAATCCCTAAGTTAGTAGTCTTGTTTATATGTATATAACTCATTGTTAATATACTTATGGAGATACTTACTTATCATAATCTCATGTTAACCATATGTATATCCATATATATATCGTCATGTCGTTTTTACAAGTTTTAACGTTCGTGAATCGCCGGTCAACTTGGGTGGTCAATTGTCTATATGAAACATATTTCAATTAATCAAGTCTTAACAAGTTTGATTGCTTAACATGTTGGAAACATTTAATCATGTAAATATCAATCTCAATTAATATATATAAACATGGAAAAGTTCGGGTCACTACAGTACCTACCCGTTAAATAAATTTCGTCCCGAAATTTTAAGCTGTTGAAGGTGTTGACGAATCTTCTGGAAATAGATGCAGGTATTTCTTCTTCATCTGATCTTCATGCTCCCAGGTGAACTCGGGTCCTCTACGAGCATTCCATCGAACCTTAACAATTGGTATCTTGTTTTGCTTAAGTCTTTTAACCTCACGATCCATTATTTCGACGGGTTCTTCGATGAATTGAAGTTTTTCGTTGATTTGGATTTCATCTAACGGAATAGTGAGATCTTCTTTAGCAAAACATTTCTTCAAATTTGAGACGTGGAAAGTGTTATGTACAGCCGCGAGTTGTTGAGGTAACTCAAGTCGGTAAGCTACTGGTCCGACACGATCAATAATCTTGAATGGTCCAATATACCTTGGATTTAATTTCCCTCGTTTACCAAATCGAACAACGCCTTTCCAAGGTGCAACTTTAAGCATGACCATCTCTCCAATTTCAAATTCTATATCTTTTCTTTTAATGTCAGCGTAGCTCTTTTGTCGACTTTGGGCGGTTTTCAACTGTTGTTGAATTTGGATGATCTTCTCGGTAGTTTTTTGTATAATCTCCGGACCCGTAATCTGTCTATCCCCCACTTCACTCCAACAAATCGGAGACCTGCACTTTCTACCATAAAGTGCTTCAAACGGCGCCATCTCAATGCTTGAATGGTAGCTGTTGTTGTAGGAAAATTCTGCTAACGGTAGATGTCGATCCCAACTGTTTCCGAAATCAATAACACATGCTCATAGCATGTCTTCAAGCGTTTGTATCGTCCTTTCGCTCTGCCCATCAGTTTGTGGATGATAGGCAGTACTCATGTCTAGACGAGTTCCTAATGCTTGCTGTAATGTCTTCCAGAATCTTGAAATAAATCTGCCATCCCTATCAGAGATAATAGAGATTGGTATTCCATGTCTGGAGATGACTTCCTTCAAATACAGTCGTGCTAACTTCTCCATCTTGTCATCTTCTCTTATTGGTAGGAAGTGTGCTGATTTGGTGAGACGATCAACTATTACCCAAATAGTATCAAAACCACTTGCAGTCCTTGGCAATTTAGTGATGAAATCCATGGTAATGTTTTCCCATTTCCATTCCGGGATTTCGGGTTGTTGAAGTAAACCTGATGGTTTCTGATGCTCAGCTTTGACCTTAGAACACATCAAACATTCTCCTACGTATTTAGCAACATCGGCTTTCATACCCGGCCACCAAAAATGTTTCTTGAGATCCTTGTACATCTTCCCCGTTCCAGGATGTATTGAGTATCTGGTTTTATGAGCTTCTCTAAGTACCATTTCTCTCATATCTCCAAATTTTGGTACCCAAATCCTTTCAGCCCTATACCGGGTTCCGTCTTCCCGAATATTAAGATGCTGCTCCGATCCTTTGGGTATTTCATCCTTTAAATTTCCTTCTTTTAAAACTCCTTGTTGCGCCTCCTTTATTTGAGTAGTAAGGTTATTATGAATCATTATATTCATAGATTTTACTCGAATGGGTTCTCTGTCCTTCCTGCTCAAGGCATCGGCTACCACATTTGCCTTCTTCGGGTGGTAACGAATCTCAAAGTCGTAATCATTCAACAATTCAATCCACCTATGCTGCCTCATATTCAGTTGTTTCTGATTAAATATGTGTTGAAGACTTTTGTGGTCGGTATATATAATACTTTTGACCCCATATAAGTAGTGCCTCCAAGTCTTTAATGCAAAAACAACCGCGCCTAATTCCAAATCATGCGTCGTATAATTTTGCTCGTGAATCTTCAATTGTCTAGACGCATATGCAATCACCTTCGTTCGTTGCATTAATACACAATCGAGACCTTGCTTTGATGCGTCACAATAAATCACAAAATCATCATTCCCTTCAGGCAATGACAATATAGGTGCCGTAGTTAGCTTTTTCTTCAATAACTGAAACGCTTTCTCTTGTTCATCATTCCATTCAAATTTCTTCCCTTTATGCATTAATGCAGTCAAGGGTTTTGCTATTCTGGAAAAGTCTTGGATGAACCTTCTGTAGTAACCAGCTAGTCCTAAAAACTGGCGTATGTGTTTCGGAGTTTTCGGGGTTTCCCACTTTTCAACAGTTTCTATCTTTGCCGGATCCACCTTAATACCTTCTTTGTTCACTATGTGACCGAGGAATTGAACTTCTTCCAACCAAAATACACACTTTGAAAACTTAGCGTACAATTCTTCCTTCCTCAATACTTCTAACACCTTTCTCAAATGTTCACCGTGTTCTTGGTCATTCTTTGAGTAAATAAGTATGTCATCAATGAAAACAATGACAAACTTGTCAAGGTATGGTCCACACACTCGGTTCATAAGGTCCATGAACACAGCTGGTGCATTAGTTAAACAAAATGGCATGACCATAAACTCGTAATGACCGTAGCGTGTTCTGAAAGCAGTCTTTGGAATATCATCTTCTTTCACCCGCATTTGATGATACCCGGAACGTAAGTCAATCTTTGAATAAACAGACGAGCCTTGTAGTTGATCAAATAAGTCGTCGATTCTTGGTAGTGGGTAACGGTTCTTGATGGTAAGTTTGTTCAACTCTCAGTAGTCGATACACAACCTGAATGTACCATCTTTCTTCTTGACAAACAAAACAGGAGCTCCCCACGGTGATGTGCTTGGTCGAATGAAACCACGCTCTAAAAGTTCTTGTAATTGGCTTTGCAGTTCTTTCATCTCGCTGGGTGCGAGTCTGAAAGGAGCACGAGCTATTGGTGCAGCTCCTGGTACAAGATCTATTTGAAATTCAACGGATCGTTGTGGGGGTAATCCCGGTAATTCTTTCGGAAATACATCGGGAAATTCTTTTGCGGAGGGAACATCATTGATGCTCTTTTCTTCAGTTTGTACTTTCTCGATGTGTGCTAGAACAGCAGAGCAACCTTTTCTTATTAGTTTTTGTGGCTTCAAATTACTAATAAGATGTAGCTTCGTGTTGCCCTTTTCTCCGTACACCATTAAGGGTTTTCCTTTTTCTCGTATAATGCGAATTGCATTTTTGTAACAAACGATCTCTGCTTTCACTTCTTTTAACCAGTCCATACCGATTATCACATCAAAACTCCCTAACTCTACTGGTATCAAGTCAATCTTAAATGTTTCGCTAACCAGTTTAATTTCTCGATTCCGACATATATTCTCTGCTGAAATTAATTTACCATTTACTAATTCGAGTAAAAATTTACTATCCAAAGGCGTCAATGGACAACTTAATTTAGCATAAAAATCTCTACTCATATAGCTTCTATCCGCACCCGAATCAAATAAAACGTAAGCAGATTTATTGTCAATAAGAAACGTACCCGTAACAAGCTCCGGGTCTTCCTGTGCCTCTGCCGCATTAATATTGAAAACTCTTCCGCGGCCTTGTCCATTCGTGTTCTCCTGGTTCGGGCAATTTCTAATAATGTGGCCCGGTTTTCCACATTTATAACAAACTACATTGGCATAACTTGCTCCGACACTACTTGCTCCGCCATTACTCGTTCCGACACCATTTGTTCCTTTCGTTCTATTAACCCCTGGTCCGTAGACCTCACACTTCGCCGCGCTATGACCATTTCTTTTACACTTGTTGCAAAATTTGGTGCAGAACCCCGAGTGATACTTTTCACACCTTTGGCATAGCTGCTTTTGATTGTTGTTGTTGTTGCGGTTATTATTGTTGTTGGGATGATTGTTGTAGTTGCTGTTGTTGTTGTTGCTGTTGTTGTTGTTGTTGTTGTTGTTGTTGTTGTTGTTGTTGTTGTTGTTGGGACGTTTATTGTAGTTGCGATTGATGTTGCGATTGTTGGGATAATTGTTGCGATTATTGTTGTAATTGCTGTTGTTGTTGTATTGGTGATTCTTATCACCGTTTTCCTCCCACTTTCTTTTGGCTTGCTTCACATTGGCCTCTTCAGCAGTCTGTTCTTTAATTCTTTCTTCAATTTGGTTCACTAGTTTGTGAGCCATTCTACATGCCTGTTGTATGGAGGCGGGCTCGTGTGAACTTATATCTTCTTGGATTCTTTCCGGTAATCCTTTCACAAACGCGTCGATCTTCTCTTCCTCATCTTCGAATGCTCCCGGACACAATAAGCACAATTCTGTGAATTGTCTTTCGTACGTGGTAATATCAAATCCTTGGGTTCGTAACCCTCTAAGTTCTGTCTTGAGCTTATTGACCTCGGTTCTGGGACGGTACTTCTCGTTCATCAAGTGCTTGAATACTGACCACGGTAGTGCGTACGCATCGTCTTGTCCCACTTGCTCTAGATAGGTATTCCACCATGTTAACGCAGAACCTGTGAAGGTATGCGTAGTGTAGTGACCCGAACTTTTCCATATTTATATATATTAATTGAGATTGATATTTACATGATTAAGTGTTTCCAACATGTTAAGCAATCAAACTTGTTAAGACTTGATTAATTGAAATAGGTTTCATATAGACAATTGACCACCCAAGTTGACCGGTGATTCACGAACGTTAAAACTTGTAAAAACTATATGATGACATATATATGGATATATATATATATATACAGTTAACATGATACTATGATAAGTAAACATATCATTAAGTATATTAACAATGAACTACATATGTAAAAACAAGACTACTAACTTAATGATTTTTAAACGAGACATATATGTAACGATTATCATTGTAAAGACATTTAATGTATATATATATCATATTAAGAGATATTAATACATGATAATATCATGATAATATAATAATTTAAAATCTCATTTGATATTATAAACATTGGGTTAACAACATTTAACAAGATCGTTAACCTAAAGGTTTCAAAACAACACTTACATGTAACGACTAACGATGACTTAACGACTCAGTTAAAATGTATATACATGTAGTGTTTTAATATGTATTTATACACTTTTGAAAGACTTCAATACACTTATCAAAATACTTCTACTTAACAAAAATGCTTACAATTACATCCTCGTTCAGTTTCATCAACAATTCTACTCGTATGCACCCGTATTCGTACTCGTACAATACACAGCTTTTAGATGTATGTACTATTGGTATATACACTCCAATGATCAGCTCTTAGCAGCCCATGTGAGTCACCTAACACATGTGGGAACCATCATTTGGCAACTAGCATGAAATATCTCATAAAATTACAAAAATATGAGTAATCATTCATGACTTATTTACATGAAAACAAAATTACATATCCTTTATATCTAATCCATACACCAACCACCAAAAACACCTACAAACACTTTCATTCTTCAATTTTCTTCATCTAATTGATCTCTCTCAAGTTCTATCTTCAAGTTCTAAGTGTTCTTCATATATTCTACAAGTTCTAGTTACATAAAATCAAGAATACTTTCAAGTTTGCTAGCTCACTTCCAATCTTGTAAGGTGATCATCCAACCTCAAGAAATCTTTGTTTCTTACAGTAGGTTATCATTCTAATACAAGGTAATAATCATATTCAAACTTTGGTTCAATTTCTATAACTATAACAATCTTATTTCAAGTGATGATCTTACTTGAACTTGTTTTCGTGTCATGATTCTGCTTCAAGAACTTCGAGCCATCCAAGGATCCGTTGAAGCTAGATCCATTTTTCACTTTTCCAGTAGGTTTATCCAAGGAACTTAAGGTAGTAATGATGTTCATAACATCATTCAATTCATACATATAAAGCTATCTTATTCGAAGGTTTAAACTTGTAATCACTAGAACATAGTTTAGTTAATTCTAAACTTGTTCGCAAACAAAAGTTAATCCTTCTAACTTGACTTTTAAAATCAACTAAACACATGTTATATATCTATATGATATGCTAACTTAATGATTTAAAACCTGAAAACACGAAAAACACCGTAAAACCGGATTTACGCCGTCGTAGTAACACCGCGGGCTGTTTTGGGTTAGTTAATTAAAAACTATGATAAACTTTGATTTAAAAGTTGTTATTCTGGGAAAATGATTTTTATTATGAACATGAAACTATATCCAAAAATTATGGTTAAACTCAAAGTGGAAGTATGTTTTCTAAAATGGTCATCTAGACGTCGTTCTTTCGACTGAAATGACTACCTTTACAAAAATGACTTGTAACTTATTTTTCCGACTATAAACCTATACTTTTTCTGTTTAGATTCATAAAATAGAGTTCAATATGAAACCATAGCAATTTTATTCACTCAAAACGGATTTAAAATGAAGAAGTTATGGGTAAAACAAGATTGGATAATTTTTCTCATTTTAGCTACGTGAAAATTGGTAACAAATCTATTCCAACTATAACTTAATCAATTTGTATTGTATATTATGTAATCTTGAGATACCATAGACACGTATACAATGTTTCGACCTATCATGTCGACACATCTATATATATTTCGGAACAACCATAGACACTCTATATGTGAATGTTGGAGTTAGCTATACAGGGTTGAGGTTGATTCCAAAATATATATAGTTTGAGTTGTGATCAATACTGAGATACGTATACACTGGGTCGTGGATTGATTCAAGATAATATTTATCGATTTATTTCTGTACATCTAACTGTGGACAACTAGTTGTAGATTACTAACGAGGACAGCTGACTTAATAAACTTAAAACATCAAAATATATTAAAAGTGTTGTAAATATATTTTGAACATACTTTGATATATATGTATATATTGTTATAGGTTCGTGAATCAACCAGTGGCCAAGTCTTACTTCCCGACGAAGTAAAAATATGTGAAAGTGAGTTATAGTCCCACTTTTAAAATCTAATATTTTTGGGATGAGAATACATGCAGGTTTTATAAATGATTTAAAAAATAGACACAAGTACGTGAAACTATATTCTATGGTTGAATTATCGAAATCGAATATGCCCCTTTTTATTAAGTCTGGTAATCTAAGAATTAGGGAACAGACACCCTAATTGACGCGAATCCTAAAGATAGATCTATTGGGCTTAACAAACCCCATCCAAAGTACCGGATGCTTTAGTACTTCAAAATTTATATCATATCCGAAGGGTGTCCCGGAATGATGGGGATATTCTTATATATGCATCTTGTTAATGTCGGTTACCAGGTGTTCACCATATGAATGATTTTTATCTCTATGTATGGGATGTGTATTGAAATATGAAATCTTGTGGTCTATTATTATGATTTGATATATATAGGTTAAACCTATAACTCACCAACATTTTTGTTGACGTTTTAAGCATGTTTATTCTCTGGTGATTATTAAGAGCTTCCGCTGTCGCATACTTAAATAAGGACGAGATTTGGAGTCCATGCTTGTATGATATTATGTAAAAACTGTATTCAAGAAACTTATTTTGTTGTAACATATTTGTATTGTAAACCATTATGTAATGGTCGTGTGTAAACAGGATATTTTAGATTATCATTATTTGATAATCTACGTAAAGCTTTTTAAACCTTTATTGATGAAATAAAGGTTATGGTTTGTTTTAAAATGAATGCAGTCTTTGAAAAACGTCTCATATAGAGGTCAAAACCTCGCAACGAAATCAATTAATATGGAACGTTTTTAAACAATAAGAACGGGACATTTCAGTTGGTATCCGAGCGTTGGTCTTAGAGAACCAGAATTTTGCATTAGTGTGTCCTATCGAGTTTGTTAGGATGCATTAGTGAGTCTGGACTTCGACCGTGTTTACTTGAAAAATGATTGCTTAACAAATTTTGTTGGAAACTATATATTTTTAACATGTGAATATTATGTGATATATTAATCTCTTAACGCGTTTGATATTATGTGATAGATGTCTACCTCTAGAACAAGTCCCATTGACTCACCTAATAATAATGAAGAGTTAAATGTAAATTGGAATGATTCATGGACTGATTCACAAGTTCCCGAAGAGGAACCGGAAGAAGAGTCGGAACCAGAAGAAGAATCGGAACCGGAAGAAGAATCGGAACCGGATGAAGAAATAGAACCGGTGGGGGAAATAATAAAACGGTTAAGTAAAAGAAAATCCTCAACCAACCGACCAAGGTTAATTATGGTCAATGGTGTTTCCGCCAAGGAAGCAAAATATTGGGAGGATTACCAATTCTCCGATGAATCGGATTCCGACGAGAATTCCGATGATGTTATAGAAATTACCCCAACTGAATTTAAAAAGGCAAAAGAAAATAATAAGGGAAAGGGCATAAAAATAGAGAAATCTAATTCCAACCCCGATGAACTTTATATGTATCATCAACCCCCGAAGTCCTTAAGTTGTAACAATGACCCGAGAACCTCTAAACCACCAGGTTTTTCTAAACCAATGTGGATAACGACGGCTCGTATTTGGGGAACATCATATATCCCTAGAAACTTGGCAAAATGAACCAAAACCGAAGAAGAAGAAACAAGCGAGTCGGAATAAGATAGCTGTATTCGTGTGGTGTAATATATGTAATATAGTGTGCTTATGCTTTATGATATATGTAAAAATTGCTTGTATTAATAAGTATTTTTTTTTATGAATCTAACTCTTGTCTATTTTACAGTATAAAAACACAAAATGGATAGACAACCCAATATTTTAAGAGACCTACCCGGAGACATGATTGATGAAATCTTGTCTAGAGTCGGTCAGAATTCTTCGGCACAACTATTTAAGGCGAGATCAGTTTGTAAGACATTCGAAGAACGTTCCAAGAATGCCTTGGTTTATAAAAGGCTTTCGTTCAAAAGATGGGGGATATCACATTGGGAAATCCATAAGTTACGATGTGTTTACTTTGACGCATATATTGCGGGGAACCCAAATGCTATTTTACGCAATGGGTTAAGAAATTATTTTGACTCAATATATCCGAATATTGGACTTCGTAATTTAGAAAAAGTGGCTAACATGCAACATAAAGAAGCATGTTATGCTTACGGATTAGTAATGTTCGCTTCTCACCAAAGTGAGAACAAGAACATCGGGCTATAACTATTAAACAAAACGTTCCCACAAGTGATGGAGTCGGTAATTGGGGTAAGAAATGAGGTTTTTAGATTGTTACGGGACTGTTGGACATTATGTAACCCTCGTCCCTTTGACGACGTTACAACACGCTGTCTTATCAACGGCCATAACGGTTATGTTCCACAAGACCAAGGATGGGAAGTAATCCTAGTAAAACCAGAATGCATGACTTGTTTCTGGACGTATGAATTACGTGTCTTTATTGCCTTTGCTGAACGACTTGTGTACTAGCTATAATTATCTTCACAACCATCTTGTATCAAATTTATTGTGTGCTATATTTCATGCTATATGTAAAATAAGCGGTATTGTAAGTTTGTAAAATATTGTGAAAAAGTTTGAACGCGAAATATTATTATAATCAGTTTTTCATATAGAATTGTAGTAGTTGAATTGTATATTAGCTACTAAGTATGAACTTAACGGGTAGGTACTACCCGAATTTAAACTTATAAAACGCTAATATGAAGAAAAAGCTTTTATAAATGAGTTCATATTATGCTACGAAATACTATTAACTACTCTTAATATTCTGTATGATTAACTTGTTCCATTTGACTATTTTGAAGGAAATGGCACCGACTACTCGACACACCGTGAATATGAATGAAGAGGAATTCCGTACTTTTCTAGCTTCAAACATAGCCGCAGTACAGGCTGCGCTACATACTGTAACGACCCTACTTTTTCCGTTATCTTTTACCGTTAACTATTTAACGACCGTTAATTGTTATTCGTGCCACGTCATTTCTATGACCTATATTATTATTTTTGTAATAATATATTAATTATTATGTGTTATATGAATATTTGTATTCATATTTTAAATTATACGTTCCTACGAGTCGCGGATTTCTATCCGGCGAATCTTTTCGGTTTTCAAACCAACGGTCGAACTTTTGGAATTTTTAAGTCCTAATTATTTTAAATATGATATTTTGATGTCATATGATTATATATAGTGTTTATATATTTTATTCGTCGCGTACTTATTATCTCTCCGAAAAATCAATCGCGTAGCGGCGTTTTCGCGTTTCGAGTTTCGTTCGGGCGTTCGGGCCACTAGGATTTTGTCATTTATCAAATTGGGCCACTATGGGGCCCACCCCATTCAGTTTTTGGCCGAAAATCCCTTAAGGAGGGGAGTATTTTGTCAAACTTGCAAACTAGTGACCATTACTCTAAACTTCACTACTTACTCTCATTTCTAACCTAATCATCTTATTTTTTTTCACCTCCTTCCTCCCTCTCCTCCCATGAACGTCCCCTTTCATCATCATCATCACCATTTCATCATCAAATCAAGGTTAAGAATTAGGGCTTTCAACATAAACGGATTCCTCTCATCGTTCTCTACGCGTCTATATCACTTGATTATTGATTAGGGTATAAACCCTAACCCTAGATTTTTAATTTTTCTTTATTTTTCTGTATTTTGATTATATTTTATTAGTATGATGATTATTAGTTGTTGTAATGTTGATTGTATTCGTAGAATTACTCGATTGCATATTTTTCGGTTTGATAAAATTGGAACAGCAGCTTTTTCGTGTGTTTCTGATATTGTAACTGATGTTGATCATAAAATAAAGTATATAAATGAGTTCCTCTCATCAAGACATTAATTTTAGACTCCGGATTCATGTCGTTTCGATTCCCGGAGCCCTAGATATGCTTAATTTGATATTTGGTAAAGATTGAAAGGTGTTATGGGCAAGAACAAGGTATGGTCCGACTTTGTGATCATCCTTGGTGTCTTTAGGGTGTGTCATTTGGTTAGGACTGATGGTGGGACGAATTTTCATGTTCGGGTCACCTAAATCCGAGCCACGGTTCACCCGTTGTGCCTAAATCACTGTTTTGAGTAAATTGAATTCCCAAGTGTTGTCATGGCTGATATCCACGACCTAGGGACTGTTCTTGGAGTGTTCTTGAGTACATAATTGTGTCGGGTGGTTTGAGTAGGCGGAGATGCATATGTGGCTCGCCCGAAACCGACACCCGGGGCTCAAGATACGACCCGATGAACTTTTAAACTTAAAACTTATGGTTAATGATTAAACTTATGTTAAAATGAATGGCTTTCATTATTAATAAATTACTTATGATAAAAGAAGTAATTATTATTATTTAAGACTTATGATATAAATATTTATTATATCATTTAATTATTAATTATGATTTAATTAACATTTTAATTAAACTTATGATTAATAATACTTTTATTATTAAAGGAAAATACTTATGATAAGTATTAAATTTATTTTTGAGAAATTATTATAAGACTTATAACAAAGATTAAATAATTATTTAATTATTATAAGACTTAATTATTATTTAATTATGATTTAATTATTAAATACTTATGATTTAATAATTTTAATTAGAAACTCATGATATAATTAATAATTCATTATTAATTTATAATACTTATGTTATACTAATTATAACACTTCAACTTATATTAACTTTAATAATTCATTTTATTTAATTAAACTTATGTTATGACATAACTTTACACTTTTGACTTTAATAAACATTATAACCTATGTTATTATTATAACTTACACTTTTCAAATTAATGTTGACTATGTTTGACCAAGGTTGACTTTTGAGTTGACTTTCGGTTGACTTTGACTTTCAGTTGACTTCTGTTGACTTTCTAAATAAGGAAACTTTCCTAACTTCAAAACTTTCTAAAAATAGAACTTTCTAAATTTGGAAACTTTCCAAAAATAGAAACTTTCCAAAAATAGAAACTTTCCTAAAATGGAAACTTTCCTAAAATAGAAACTTTCCTAAAATAGAAACTTTCCTAAAATGGAAACTTTCCTAAAATAGAAACTTTCCTAAAATAGAAACTTTCTAAAAATAGAAAGTGTGTGTCCTTATGCTGTTCCAGTCAAACCGATGCTTGCCGAGTGTTATTCTATGTCTACTTACAACATGTACAATAGCTATCATACTAAGACTTGACCTAAGTTAGTTATTTATATCGGCCTGCTTTATTTATAGGTCGGCGTTGTGATCTTTCTTGATCACTTTACTTTATTTGCTGTTCGCTTGTTTGTGAGATTTCTTCAGTTGCTATTAAGGTGAGTTATAGTCCCATTTTTCTATTTTAAAGCTTTTGGGATGAGAATACATGCAATTTATTTAATACTTTGGACACATGTGGAAGTTGGTTTAAATTATTCATTGTGAGTTGAACAAAAATATTCCCTAGTCTGGTAACTGTAATCACTGGTTTCTACTGGTGAACGCGAATCCTATGGATAGATCTATCGGGTTTGACAACCCCATTTCGAGCTAGTCGCGCTAGCAATTTGTTATCGGAATGTTTAGTACTTCGTATTTTGTTGTAGATACACTTGTTCGGTGTATATTATTTATTGTGTTTGGCAAGGGTAAATAAAGGGTTAAGTGGTTACCAGGTGGCTCACGGAAAATGGAATAATGTTTTATTATATGTTTTCTAGCATATAATTTGGTGGTTCAAAAAGGAGTTTTTATGTTTTCAAACATAAATTTTTATTGTTTAAATTAAATATTGTTTGCAATATTAAACCTATAATTCACTCAACATTTTTGTTGACAGTTACTCGCATGTTTTATTCTCAGGTTCATGATTGATTGCTTCCGCTGTGCTTAGAGAGTCTGCATATTTATGATGGCAGCTTTTGTTAAACATTAACTTGCATTCTATTTTATTACATTAAAAAGTGGTTGTTTGTTGACTTTATTTTGGTCAACTTTTGGTTAAAGTATTATTGTATAGTTTTTCTAAACTTATACATTTTAGTAGATTTCCTTTATAGGAAATCATTTTTAAATAAAGAATGCAAGGTTGTTTTATTAAATTCATATAGAGTTTCGATCAAGCTGTGGGACCAAGTGACGGAGCCGTTAAGTGTTTTGACGGAGTCGTCACAGTTGGTATCAGAGCTCTGGTTGTAGGGAATTAGGCTGCATTGATGTCGTTACCCGGGTCAATAGGGTGCATTAGTGAGTCTAGTCTACATCCCGGCCTATTATATATTATTATATGTGATTATTTGTGTCGTGTTGGTATGTATATTGTTATCATACATACATTTCTATTATGTTCTGAATCCGGGAGGAACTCCCATTCCGATTTAAACGTATTCTCCGACTCATGCGAGTTCATCTTTTAAAGGAACACCTCGGTTAGTGAAACCGAGGGGGTGTCATTCTTGACTTCTGGAATTCTCGACATTTCTATGTCATAATTAGTGTTTATTGATATAACGTTTAAGTTACATTACGTGTTCTAGAATTCTCGGCATTTCTATGTCATCTATTATGGTTATGTATATAACGTTTGAGTTATATTACGCGAGATGTCATTCTTGACTTCTAAATGCTCGGCATTTCAATGTCAGCTATTATGTTTAGGTATATAACATTTTTGTTATATTACGTGCATTTGTGCCGTTGTGCCTATGTGCTTTGGTTGTTGAAACGGAAAACGTCATTCTTACTTTTAGAGATTCTTGGTACTTCGAAGACATTTTTATGTCATCGTTACTCCTATTCATTACTTTCGATGTCTTTGTCTCTTGTGCTATCCTTAGCACATTGTTAAGAAATTGTTTTAGGGAAATTGTGTTGAAATTCGAGGTTGACCGCGTGTCCTGACCTCATGTAGTGCTATTGGAATGGAACTATGACTTAGTGAAATATAATGGCGTCAGGCCAACGTGATTATATTACGTTAATTCATAAAGAAGTCCCAATATTGTGACATGAGGAATAGAAAGCGAGTCAAAGAAAATTTGTACACCACTCATTCGGAAATTCTAACGTTATTACATGAGTAAGGAAGATACTCATTATCTTATTTGTTGATATGCGAGAGACTCATCTTAACTGAACTACCTACCCCATGTTTTATCATTTATAACTCGCTTGTTAGTGACAGCTTCGCACGTGAATAGTTTTGACCCAAGGACTTGTGTTCTGATAAAAGTCAAGACATTATTTAACTCATTGGTTTTCATGACCTCGTAGCATTTATTGAAGAGATGTCGCAAGACGATTCAAGTCCATCACCCGAGCTTTAACGATCTTACTTCAACTCGTAACCTCTGTGATGCGGATACCCTGCTTTTCATTAAAAATTTTACACATTTGTGTAATTGGGCGGTTCTCACGAGATTTATGGGCGAATAGAAGTAATGAAATACTTTGTCATGTATACTATTTATAAAATCATATATGTACGTATGAATTCAAATGGACAAATTTACCCTTACCTATTTTGGCTAGTATACACTAATTTATACCTTCAAAATTATTTTAAAACCACTCTTATTGAGTTGTCTAGTTAACTCAAATTGATTTACGTAAAATGGTACACGTTGTACATACTTCTAAATTTACTAAGAGCTTCGTTCCATTTATGGGGTTACATTAGACGTTTAAAGCTTTTTCAAAACTTCTTTGATTGATTACATTAGAATTTTCGCATTACTCTACAGAGTGTTTGGATCACATTTCTTCTCATCCTCCGTTTAAGGATGAAAATTTACCATTAAGTCCATTGATAGAAATTCTTACACCAGTTTGGATGCCGGTTTTATAAAATTTGTTGGAAAGTCTTTGCGCTCATAGAATTTTCCCTCTTATGGTTGGACATGGCCGAAACGCAGACCGATAAATCAAGTTTCTGGGGTACACTCGATGGTCACCTTATTGTAGAAAAGGCGCTAGGTGGGTTTCTACCCCAACTGTTGTTATAATGGGTATCATGGATATATATTACTCTAGACCGTTTGAGGAGTTTCTACTCTCAATTTTCGCTGTCAACCGCAACACCCTCGTAAACATCAATCCTAGGATTCGATACTTTAGGGTGCACGAAATTATTTTTGGAGATTCATCTCACCTGGAGTCGGCCATTCTTTATAACCCATGATTCGCGTTCTTTTCATCCACACATAAATTTAAGAATATGGATGAATCCTAGACTTCCTCGCTCATTGTACAAGGAAGTTCACTCTCGTTGAATTATCACACCTTTCATATGTCTTCCTTTCGGAAATATAATGAAAATTTACTTTGGAGTCCATGATCCTCGTTAACTCCTTTGAGAGAATTGCCTTAAATATCTATACCACCGATGTGACTACTCCATATTTATTTCTTCCTTCATTATTGCAACTTTATTTCATCCGTCCAAGTTCGTCCCCTTGGGGAGCTCCCGTTTTGTTCGTTGAGAAGAAAGATGGTTCATTTCGTTTGTGTATTGATTATCGTGAATTGAACGAGCTTACTGTTAAAAACTGTTACCCTCTTCCGAGAATTGATGATCTGTTCGATCAACTTCAAGGTTCGTCCGTTTATTATAAGATTGATCTTCGTTCCGGTTATCACCAATTACGCGCTAAAGAAACTGATATTCTGAAAACTGCTTTCCGCACCCGTTACGGTCACTTTGAATTTCTTGTTATGCCGTTCGGATTGACAAATGCACCTGCTGTGTTTATGGACCTCATGAACCGTGTGTGCAGACCCTATCTGGACATATTCGTTATTATTTTTATCGACGACATCCTTATTTATTCTAAGAGTGATGAAGAACACGAAGAATATTTGAAGTTGGTGCTTGATTTATTGAGAAAAGAAGAGTTGTACGCTAAGTTCTCTAAGTGTAATTTCTGATTAAGAGAAGTTCAATTCCTTGGATATATTGTTAGTAAACAAGGAATACTAGTTGATCCCGCCAAGATTGAGGCAATTGAAAAGTGGGAAATTCCGAAAACTCCTACTCAGATTCGCCAGTTTCTAGGATTAGCAGGCTATTATAGAAGGTTCATTCAAGATTTTTCACGAGTAGCGAAACCTCTGACTGCTTTAACGCATAAGGGGAAGAAGTACGAGTGGAAGAGTGAACAAGAGTCTGCTTTCCAAACTCTGAAGAAGAAGTTAACTTCTGCACCGATATTATCACTACCTGAGGGTAATGATGATTTTGTTATCTATTGTGATGCTTCGTGTCAAGACTTTGGTTGTGTTTTGATGCAACGAAAGAAAGTTATTGCGTACGCGTCACGTCAGTTGAAGATTCACGAGCAGAATTATGTAACCCATGATTTAGAGTTGAGAGCTATTGTGTTTGCGCTTAAGATTTGCAGACATTATCTATATGGGGTCAAAGGTACATTGTACACTGATCACAAAAGTCTTCAACATATTCTTGATCAGAAACAGTTAAATATGAGGCAACGAAGATGGGTTGAGACGTTAAATGATTATGATTGCGAACTTTTATATCATCCGGGAAAGGCCAATGATGTGGCTGATGCATTAAGTCGTAAAGAAAGGGCTGAACCTCGCAGGTTTAGGGCCTTGAATATGACAATTCAAACAAACCTCGCTAGGCAGATCCTTGAGGCACAATAAGAAGCCTTGAAGGAGGAAAATTTTGTAACGAGAAGGTCCGAGGCTTGAGTAAACAGTTAGAGGTACAAACAGATGGTACTCGGTATTTTGCGGGATGCCTTTGGGTTCCGAAGTTTGGTGATCTACGAAAACTTGTTTTAGATGAGGCTCATAAGTCTAGGTACTCTATTCATCCTGGTTCAGGAAAGATGTATCATGATCTTAAGGAGCTGTATTGGTGGCCTAATTTGAAAGCTGATGTGGCTACGTATGTGGCTAAGTGTTTGACCTGCGCTAAGGTTAAAGCTGAACATCAGAAACCGTCTGGACTTTTGGTGCAACCTGAAATTCCCGAGTGGAAGTGGGAAGGTATTAAGATGGAATTTATTACGAAGTTACCGGGAGTTGTGGGTGGTTATGATACTATTTGGGTGATTGTTACCGACTCGCTAAGTCAACTCTTTTCTTGCCAATTAAGGAAACATATTCAATGAAGAAGTTTACTCGTTTGTATTTGAAGGAGATTATTTCGAGACATGGTGTTCCCGTATCGATTATGTTGGACTGAGGCAGTCCTAACAAGGTGCTCTAGGAACTAAATTGGATATGAGCACCGCTTATCATCCACAGACGGATGGTCAGAGTGAAAGGACCATTCAAACGTAGAAAACATGTTAAGAGCGTGTGTTATTGATTTTAGAAATGGGTGGGATAAATATTTGCCGCTGGATGAGTTTTCTTATAACAGCAGTTATCATGCAAGTATTAAAGCCGCACCATTTGAAGCTCTGTATGGTAGAAAGTGTAGGTCTCCTGTCTGTTGGAATGAGGTTGGGGATGCTCAACTCACATGACCAGAGATCATTCACGAGACTACCGAGAAGATTGCACAGATTAAGGAAAGATTGAGAACTGCCAGGAGTAGGCAAAAGAGTTATGCTGATAAGAGAAGGAACGATATCGACTTTCAGGTCGGTGATCGTGTTATGTTGAAAGTTTCACCTTGGAAGGGTGTGGTACGTTTTGGTAAAAGGGGAAAGTTGAATCCTCGATTTGTTGGACCTTTTGGGATTATTGAGAGAGTTGGACCAGTGGCTTATCGTTTGAAATTGCCACAAGAACTCAGTGCTATTCGTGACGTTTTTCATGTATCGAATTTAAAGAAGTGTTTGGCCGAGGCCAATGAAACTATTCTTTTTGATGAACTTCATGTTGATAAGCAACTTTATTTTATTGAAGAACCTGTTGAAATTTTGGACCGAGAGGTAAAGACTCTTAAGCAGAGTAAAATTCCTATTGTTCGAGTTAGATGGAACACCGGACGCGGTCCCGAGTTCACTTGGGAGCGTGAAGGTCAGATGAAGCAGAAGTAACCGCATTTGTTCCCAGATGCCGAGGAAACCCCTGCACCTGCTTAAATTTCGGGACGAAATTTCCGTAACGGGAAGGTACTGTAACGACCCTACTTTTTCCGTTATCTTTTACCGTTAACTATTTAACGACCGTTAATTGTTATTCGTGCCACGTCATTTCTATGACCTATATTATTATTTTTGTAATAATATATTAATTATTATGTGTTATATGAATATTTGTATTCATATTTTAAATTATACGTTCCTACGAGTCGCGGATTTCTATCCGGCGAATCTTTTCGGTTTTCAAACCAACGGTCGAACTTTTGGAATTTTTAAGTCCTAATTATTTTAAATATGATATTTTGATGTCATATGATTATATATAGTGTTTATATATTTTATTCGTCGCGTACTTATTATCTCTCCGAAAAATCAATCGCGTAGCGGCGTTTTCGCGTTTCGAGTTTCGTTCGGGCGTTCGGGCCACTAGGATTTTGTCATTTATCAAATTGGGCCACTATGGGGCCCACCCCATTCAGTTTTTGGCCGAAAATCCCTTAAGGAGGGGAGTATTTTGTCAAACTTGCAAACTAGTGACCATTACTCTAAACTTCACTACTTACTCTCATTTCTAACCTAATCATCTTATTTTTTTTCACCTCCTTCCTCCCTCTCCTCCCATGAACGTCCCCTTTCATCATCATCATCACCATTTCATCATCAAATCAAGGTTAAGAATTAGGGCTTTCAACATAAACGGATTCCTCTCATCGTTCTCTACGCGTCTATATCACTTGATTATTGATTAGGGTATAAACCCTAACCCTAGATTTTTAATTTTTCTTTATTTTTCTGTATTTTGATTATATTTTATTAGTATGATGATTATTAGTTGTTGTAATGTTGATTGTATTCGTAGAATTACTCGATTGCATATTTTTCGGTTTGATAAAATTGGAACAGCAGCTTTTTCGTGTGTTTCTGATATTGTAACTGATGTTGATCATAAAATAAAGTATATAAATGAGTTCCTCTCATCAAGACATTAATTTTAGACTCCGGATTCATGTCGTTTCGATTCCCGGAGCCCTAGATATGCTTAATTTGATATTTGGTAAAGATTGAAAGGTGTTATGGGCAAGAACAAGGTATGGTCCGACTTTGTGATCATCCTTGGTGTCTTTAGGGTGTGTCATTTGGTTAGGACTGATGGTGGGACGAATTTTCATGTTCGGGTCACCTAAATCCGAGCCACGGTTCACCCGTTGTGCCTAAATCACTGTTTTGAGTAAATTGAATTCCCAAGTGTTGTCATGGCTGATATCCACGACCTAGGGACTGTTCTTGGAGTGTTCTTGAGTACATAATTGTGTCGGGTGGTTTGAGTAGGCGGAGATGCATATGTGGCTCGCCCGAAACCGACACCCGGGGCTCAAGATACGACCCGATGAACTTTTAAACTTAAAACTTATGGTTAATGATTAAACTTATGTTAAAATGAATGGCTTTCATTATTAATAAATTACTTATGATAAAAGAAGTAATTATTATTATTTAAGACTTATGATATAAATATTTATTATATCATTTAATTATTAATTATGATTTAATTAACATTTTAATTAAACTTATGATTAATAATACTTTTATTATTAAAGGAAAATACTTATGATAAGTATTAAATTTATTTTTGAGAAATTATTATAAGACTTATAACAAAGATTAAATAATTATTTAATTATTATAAGACTTAATTATTATTTAATTATGATTTAATTATTAAATACTTATGATTTAATAATTTTAATTAGAAACTCATGATATAATTAATAATTCATTATTAATTTATAATACTTATGTTATACTAATTATAACACTTCAACTTATATTAACTTTAATAATTCATTTTATTTAATTAAACTTATGTTATGACATAACTTTACACTTTTGACTTTAATAAACATTATAACCTATGTTATTATTATAACTTACACTTTTCAAATTAATGTTGACTATGTTTGACCAAGGTTGACTTTTGAGTTGACTTTCGGTTGACTTTGACTTTCAGTTGACTTCTGTTGACTTTCTAAATAAGGAAACTTTCCTAACTTCAAAACTTTCTAAAAATAGAACTTTCTAAATTTGGAAACTTTCCAAAAATAGAAACTTTCCAAAAATAGAAACTTTCCTAAAATGGAAACTTTCCTAAAATAGAAACTTTCCTAAAATAGAAACTTTCCTAAAATGGAAACTTTCCTAAAATAGAAACTTTCCTAAAATAGAAACTTTCTAAAAATAGAAAGTGTGTGTCCTTATGCTGTTCCAGTCAAACCGATGCTTGCCGAGTGTTATTCTATGTCTACTTACAACATGTACAATAGCTATCATACTAAGACTTGACCTAAGTTAGTTATTTATATCGGCCTGCTTTATTTATAGGTCGGCGTTGTGATCTTTCTTGATCACTTTACTTTATTTGCTGTTCGCTTGTTTGTGAGATTTCTTCAGTTGCTATTAAGGTGAGTTATAGTCCCATTTTTCTATTTTAAAGCTTTTGGGATGAGAATACATGCAATTTATTTAATACTTTGGACACATGTGGAAGTTGGTTTAAATTATTCATTGTGAGTTGAACAAAAATATTCCCTAGTCTGGTAACTGTAATCACTGGTTTCTACTGGTGAACGCGAATCCTATGGATAGATCTATCGGGTTTGACAACCCCATTTCGAGCTAGTCGCGCTAGCAATTTGTTATCGGAATGTTTAGTACTTCGTATTTTGTTGTAGATACACTTGTTCGGTGTATATTATTTATTGTATTTGGCAAGGGTAAATAAAGGGTTAAGTGGTTACCAGGTGGCTCACGGAAAATGGAATAATGTTTTATTATATGTTTTCTAGCATATAATTTGGTGGTTCAAAAAGGAGTTTTTATGTTTTCAAACATAAATTTTTATTGTTTAAATTAAATATTGTTTGCAATATTAAACCTATAATTCACTCAACATTTTTGTTGACAGTTACTCGCATGTTTTATTCTCAGGTTCATGATTGATTGCTTCCGCTGTGCTTAGAGAGTCTGCATATTTATGATGGCAGCTTTTGTTAAACATTAACTTGCATTCTATTTTATTACATTAAAAAGTGGTTGTTTGTTGACTTTATTTTGGTCAACTTTTGGTTAAAGTATTATTGTATAGTTTTTCTAAACTTATACATTTTAGTAGATTTCCTTTATAGGAAATCATTTTTAAATAAAGAATGCAAGGTTGTTTTATTAAATTCATATAGAGTTTCGATCAAGCTGTGGGACCAAGTGACGGAGCCGTTAAGTGTTTTGACGGAGTCGTCACACATACCAACAATAACCTTGGATCTAGCAGTACAGGAAATCATGTAGGATGCACCTACAAAGAATTCACTGCCTGCAAACCTTTGGAATTTGATGGAACCGAAGGACCGATCGGATTGAAACGGTGGACCGAGAAGGTCGAATCGGTGTTTGCCATAAGTAAGTGTACTGAAGAGGACAAAGTGAAGTACGCTACGCATACCTTCACAGGTTCTGCGTTAACATGGTGGAATACCTATCTAGAGCAAGTGGGACAAGACGATGCGTACGCACTACCGTGGTCAGCATTCAAGCACTTGATGAACGAGAAGTACCGTCCCAGAACTGAGGTCAATAAGCTCAAGACAGAACTTAGAGGGTTACGAACCCAAGGATTTGATATTACCACGTACGAAGGCCGATTCACAGAATTGTGCCTATTGTGTCCTGGAGCATTCGAAGATGAGGAAGAGAAGATCGACGCATTTGTGAAAGGATTACCGGAAAGAATCCAAGAAGATATAAGTTCACACGAGCCCGCCTCCATACAACAGGCATGTAGAATGGCTCACAAACTAGTGAACCAGATTGAAGAAAGAATTAAAGAACAGACTGCTGAAGAGGCCAATGTGAAGCAAGTCAAAAGAAAGTGGGAGGAAAACGGTGATAAGAATCACCAATACAACAACAACAGCAATTATAACAATAATCGCAACAATTATCCCAACAATCGCAACATCAATCGCAACTACAACAACAACAACAACAACAACAACAACAACAACAACAACAACAACAACAACAACAACAACAACAACAACAACAACAACAACAACAACAACAACAACAACAGCAACTACAACAATCATCCCAACAACAATAATAACCGCAACAACAACAACAATCGGAAGCAGCTATGCCAAAGGTGTGAAAAGTATCACTCGGGGTTATGCACCAAATTTTGCAACAAGTGTAAAAGAAATGGTCATAGCGCGGCGAAGTGTGAGGTCTACGGACCAGGGGTTAATAGAACGAAAGGAACAAATGGTGTTGGAACGAGTAATGGCGGAGCAAGTAGTGTCGGAGCAAGTTATGCCAATGTAGTTTGTTATAAATGTGGAAAACCGGGCCACATTATTAGAAATTGCCCGAACCAGGAGAACACGAATGGACAAGGCCGCGGAAGTGTTTTCAATATTAATGCGGCAGAGGCACAGGAAGACCCGGAGCTTGTTACGGGTACGTTTCTTATTGACAATAAATCTACTTACGTTTTATTTGATTAGGGTGCGGATAGAAGCTATATGAGTAGAGATTTTTGTGCTAAATTAAGTTGTCCATTGACGCCTTTGGATAGTAAATTTTTACTCGAATTAGCAAATGGTAAATTAATTTCAGCAGATAATATATGTCGGAATCGAGAAATTAAACTGGTTAGCGAAACATTTAAGATTGATTTGATACCAGTAGAGTTAGGGAGTTTTGATGTGATAATCGGTATGGACTGGTTGAAAGAGGTGAAAGCAGAGATCGTTTGTTACAAAAATGCAATTCGCATTATACGAGAAAAAGGAAAACCCTTAATGGTGTACGGAGAAAAGGGCAACACGAAGCTACATCTTATTAGTAATTTGAAGGCACAAAAACTAATAAGAAAAGGTTGCTATGCTGTTCTAGCACACGTCGAGAAAGTACAAACTGAAGAAAAGAGCATCAATGATGTTCCCATTGCAAAAGAATTTCCCGATGTATTTCCGAAAGAATTACCGGGATTACCCCCACATCGATCCGTTGAATTTCAAATAGATCTTGTACCGGGAGCTGCACCAATAGCTCGTGCTCCTTACAGACTCGCACCCAGCGAGATGAAAGAACTACAAAGCCAATTACAAGAACTTTTAGAGCGTGGTTTCATTCGACCAAGCACATCACCGTGGGGAGCTCCTGTTTTGTTTGTCAAGAAGAAAGATGGTACATTCAGATTGTGTATCGACTACCGAGAGTTGAACAAACTTACCATCAAGAACCGTTACCCACTACCGAGAATCGATGACTTATTTGATCAACTACAAGGCTCGTCTGTTTATTCAAAGATTGACTTACGTTCCGGGTATCATCAAATGCGGGTGAAAGAAGATGATATTCCAAAGACTGCTTTCAGAACACGTTACGGTCATTACGAGTTTATGGTCATGCCGTTTGGTTTAACTAATGCACCAGCTGTGTTCATGGACCTTATGAACCGAGTGTGTGGACCATACCTTGACAAGTTTGTCATTGTTTTCATTGATGACATACTTATTTACTCAAAGAATGACCAAGAACACGGTGAACATTTGAGAAAGGTGTTAGAAGTATTGAGGAAGGAAGAATTGTACGCTAAGTTTTCAAAGTGTGCATTTTGGTTGGAAGAAGTTCAATTCCTCGGTCACATAGTGAACAAAGAAGGTATTAAGGTGGATCCGGCAAAGATAGAAACTGTTGAAAAGTGGGAAACCCCGAAAACTCCGAAACACATACGCCAGTTTTTAGGACTAGCTGGTTATTACAGAAGGTTCATCCAAGACTTTTCCAGAATAGCAAAACCCTTGACTGCATTAACGCATAAAGGGAAGAAATTTAAATGGAATGATGAACAAGAGAAAGCGTTTCAGTTATTGAAGAAAAAGCTAACTACGGCACCTATATTGTCATTGCCTGAAGGGAATGATGATTTTGTGATTTATTGTGACGCATCAAAGCAAGGTCTCGGTTGTGTATTAATGCAACGAACGAAGGTGATTGCTTATGCGTCTAGACAATTGAAGATTCACGAACAAAATTATACAACGCATGATTTGGAATTAGGCGCGGTTGTTTTTGCATTAAAGACTTGGAGGCACTACTTATATGGGGTTAAAAGTATTATATATACCGACCACAAAAGTCTTCAACACATATTTAATCAGAAACAACTGAATATGAGGCAGCGTAGGTGGATTGAATTATTGAATGATTACGACTTTGAGATTCGTTACCACCCGGGGAAGGCAAATGTGGTAGCCGATGCCTTGAGTAGGAAGGACAGAGAACCCATTCGAGTAAAATCTATGAATATAATGATTCATAATAACCTTACTACTCAAATAAAGGAGGCGCAACAAGGAGTTTTAAAAGAGGGAAATTTAAAGGATGAAATACCCAAAGGATCGGAGAAGCATCTTAATATTCGGGAAGACGGAACCCGGTATAGGGCTGAAAGGATTTGGGTACCAAAATTTGGAGATATGAGAGAAATGGTACTTAGAGAAGCTCATAAAACCAGATACTCAATACATCCTGGAACGGGGAAGATATACAAGGATCTCAAGAAACATTTTTGGTGGCCGGGTATGAAAGCGGATGTTGCTAAATACGTAGGAGAATGTTTGAAGTGTTCTAAGGTCAAAGCTGAGCATCAGAAACCATCAGGTCTACTTCAACAACCCGAAATCCCGGAATGGAAATGGGAAAACATTACCATGGATTTCATCACTAAATTGCCAAGGACTGCAAGTGGTTTTGATACTATTTGGGTAATAGTTGATCGTCTCACCAAATCAGCACACTTCCTGCCAATAAGAGAAGATGACAAGATGGAGAAGTTAGCACGACTGTATTTGAAGGAAGTCGTCTCCAGACATGGAATACCAATCTCTATTATCTCTGATAGGGATGGTAGATTTATTTCAAGATTCTGGCAGACATTACAGCAAGCATTAGGAACTCGTCTAGACATGAGTACTGCCTATCATCCACAAACTGATGGGCAGAGCGAAAGGACGATACAAACGCTTGAAGACATGCTACGAGCATGTGTTATTGATTTCGGAAACAGTTGGGATCGACATCTACCGTTAGCAGAATTTTCCTACAACAACAGCTACCATTCAAGCATTGAGATGGCGCCGTTTGAAGCACTTTATGGTAGAAAGTGCAGGTCTCCGATTTGTTGGAGTGAAGTGGGGGATAGACAGATTACGGGTCCGGAGATTATACAAGAAACTACCGAGAAGATCATCCAAATTCAACAACGGTTGAAAACCGCCCAAAGTCGACAAAAGAGCTACGCTGACATTAAAAGAAAAGATATAGATTTTGAAATTGGAGAGATGGTCATGCTAAAAGTTGCACCTTGGAAAGGCGTTGTTCGATTTGGTAAACGAGAGAAATTAAATCCAAGGTATATTGGACCATTCAAGATTATTGATCGTGTCGGACCAGTAGCTTACCGACTTGAGTTACCTCAACAACTCGCGGCTGTACATAACACTTTCCACGTCTCGAATTTGAAGAAATGTTTTGCTAAAGAAGATCTCACTATTCCGTTAGATGAAATTCAAATCAACGAAAAACTTCAATTCATCGAAGAACCCGTCGAAATAATGGATCGTGAGGTTAAAAGACTTAAGCAAAACAAGATACCAATTGTTAAGGTTCGATGGAATGCTCGTAGAGGACCCGAGTTCACCTAGGAGCGTGAAGATCAGATGAAGAAGAAATACCCGCATCTATTTCCAGAAGATTCGTCAACACCTTCAACAGCTTAAAATTTCGGGACGAAATTTATTTAACGGGTAGGTACTGTAGTGACCCGAACTTTTCCATGTTTATATATATTAATTGAGATTGATATTTACATGATTAAGTGTTTCCAACATGTTAAGCAATCAAACTTGTTAAGACTTGATTAATTGAAATAGGTTTCATATAGACAATTGACCACCCAAGTTGACCGGTGATTCACGAACGTTAAAACTTGTAAAAACTATATGATGACATATATATGGATATATATATAGTTAACATGATACTATGATAAGTAAACATATCATTAAGTATATTAACAATGAACTACATATGTAAAAACAAGACTACTAACTTAATGATTTTTAAACGAGACATATATGTAACGATTATCGTTGTAAAGACATTTAATGTATATATATCATATTAAGAGATATTCATACATGATAATATCATGATAATATAATAATTTAAAATCTCATTTGATATTATAAACATTGGGTTAACAACATTTAACAAGATCGTTAACCTACAGGTTTCAAAACAACACTTACATGTAACGACTAACGATGACTTAACGACTCAGTTAAAATGTATATACATGTAGTGTTTTAATATGTATTTATACACTTTTTAAAGACTTCAATACACTTATCAAAATACTTCTACTTAACAAAAATGCTTACAATTACATCCTCGTTCAGTTTCATCAACAATTCTACTCGTATGCACCCGTATTCGTACTCGTACAATACACAGCTTTTAGATGTATGTACTATTGGTATATACACTCCAATGATCAGCTCTTAGCAGCCAATATGAGTCACCTAACACATGTGGGAACCATCATTTGGCAACTAGCATGAAATATCTCATAAAATTACAAAAATATGAGTAATCATTCATGACTTATTTACATGAAAACAAAATTACATATCCTTTATATCTAATCCATACACCAACGACCAAAAACACCTACAAACACTTTCATTCTTCAATTTTCTTCATCTAATTGATCTCTCTCAAGTTCTATCTTCAAGTTCTAAGTGTTCTTCATATATTCTACAAGTTCTAGTTACATAAAATCAAGAATACTTTCAAGTTTGCTAGCTCACTTCCAATCTTGTAAGGTGATCATCCAACCTCAAGAAATCTTTGTTTCTTACAGTAGGTTATCATTCTAATACAAGGTAATAATCATATTCAAACTTTGGTTCAATTTCTATACCTATAACAATCTTATTTCAAGTGATGATCTTACTTGAACTTGTTTTCGTGTCATGATTCTGCTTCAACAACTTCGAGCCATCCAAGGATCCGTTGAAGCTAGATCCATTTTTCACTTTTCCAATAGGTTTATCCAAGGAACTTAAGGTAGTAATGATGTTCATAACATCATTCAATTCATACAAATAAAGCTATCTTATTCGAAGGTTTAAACTTGTAATCACTAGAACATAGTTTAGTTAATTCTAAACTTGTTCGCAAACAAAAGTTAATCCTTCTAACTTGACTTTTAAAATCAACTAAACACATGTTCTATATCTATATGATATGCTAACTTAATGATTTAAAACCTGGAAACACGAAAAACACCGTAAAACCGGATTTACGCCGTCGTAGTAACACCGCGGGCTGTTTTGGGTTAGTTAATTAAAAACTATGATAAACTTTGATTTAAAAGTTGTTATTCTGGGAAAATGATTTTTATTATGAACATGAAACTATATCCAAAAATTATGGTTAAACTCAAAGTGGAAGTATGTTTTCTAAAATGGTCATCTAGACGTCGTTCTTTCGACTGAAATGACTACCTTTACAAAAACGACTTGTAACTTATTTTTCCGACTATAAACCTATACTTTTTCTGTTTAGATTCATAAAATAGAGTTCAATATGAAACCATAGCAATTTGATTCACTCAAAACGGATTTAAAATGAAGAAGTTATGGGTAAAACAAGATTGGATAATTTTTCTCATTTTAGCTACGTGAAAATTGGTAACAAATCTATTCCAACCATAACTTAATCAATTTGTATTGTATATTATGTAATCTTGAGATACCATAGACACGTATACAATGTTTCGACCTATCATGTCGACACATCTATATATATTTCAGAACAACCATAGACACTCTATATGTGAATGTTGGAGTTAGCTATACAGGGTTGAGGTTGATTCCAAAATATATATAGTTTGAGTTGTGATCAATACTGAGATACGTATACACTGGGTCGTGGATTGATTCAAGATAATATTTATCGATTTATTTCTGTACATCTAACTGTGGACAACTAGTTGTAGGTTACTAACGAGGACAGCTGACTTAATAAACTTAAAACATCAAAATATATTAAAAGTGTTGTAAATATATTTTGAACATACTTTGATATATATGTATATATTGTTATAGGTTCGTGAATCAACCAGTGGCCAAGTCTTACTTCCCGACGAAGTAAAAATCTGTGAAAGTGAGTTATAGTCCCACTTTTAAAATCTAATATTTTTGGGATGAGAATACATGCAGGTTTTATAAATGATTTACAAAATAGACACAAGTACGTGAAACTACATTCTATGGCTGGATTATTAAACCGAATATGCCCCTTTTTATTAAGTCTGGTAATCTAAGAATTAGGGGACAGACACCCTAATTGACGCGAATCCTAAAGATAGATCTATTGGGCCTAACAAACCCCATCCAAAGTACCGGATGCTTTAGTACTTCGAAATTTATATCATATCCGAAGGGTGTCCCGGAATGATGGGGATATTCTTATATATGCATCTTGTTAATGTCGGTTACCAGGTGTTCACCATATGAATGATTTTATCTCTAAGTATGGGATGTGTATTGAAATATGAAATCTTGTGGTCTATTATTATGATTTGATATATATAGGTTAAACCTATAACTCACCAACATTTTTGTTGACGTTTTAAGCATGTTTATTCTCAGGTGATTATTAAGAGCATCCGCTGTCGCATACTTAAATAAGGACGAGATTTGGAGTCCATGCTTGTATGATATTATGTAAAAACTGCATTCAAGAAACTTATTTTGTTGTAACATATTTGTATTGTAAACCATTATTTAATGGTCGTGTGTAAACAGGATATTTTAGATTATCATTATTTGATAATCTACGTAAAGCTTTTTAAACCTTTATTGATGAAATAAAGGTTATGGTTTGTTTTAAAATGAATGCAGTCTTTGAAAAATGTCTCATATAGAGGTCAAAACCTCGCAACGAAATCAATTAATATGGAACGTTTTTAATCAATAAGAACGGGACATTTCACGTAGCGTACTTCACTTTGTCCTCTTCAGTACACTTACTTATGGCAAACACCGATTCGACCTTCTCGGTCCACCGTTTCAATCCGATCGGTCCTTCGGTTCCATCAAATTCCAAAGGTTTGCAGGCAGTGAATTCTTTGTAGGTGCATCCTACACGATTTCCTGTACTGCTAGATCCAAGGTTATTGTTGGTATGTAGCGTAGCCTGTACTGCGGCTATGTTTGAAGCTAGAAAAGTACGGAATTCCTCTTCATTCATATTCACGGTGTGTCGAGTAGTCGGTGCCATTTCCTTCAAAATAGTCAAATGGAACAAGTTAATCATACAGAATATTAAGAGTAGTTAATAGTATTTCGTAGCATAATATGAACTCATTTATAAAAGCTTTTTCTTCATATTAGCATTTTATAAGTTTAAATTCGGGTAGTACCTACCCGTTAAGTTCATACTTAGTAGCTAATATACAATTCAACTACTACAATTCTATATGAAAAACTGATTATAATAATATTTCGCGTTCAAACTTTTACACAATATTTTACAAACTTACAATACCGCTTATTTTACATATAGCATGAAATATAGCACACAATAAATTTGATACAAGATGGTTGTGAAGATAATTCTAGCTAGTACACAAGTCGTTCAGCAAAGGCAATAAAGACACGTAATTCATACGTCCAGAAACAAGTCATGCATTCTGGTTTTACTAGGATTACTTCCCATCCTTGGTCTTGTGGAACATAACCGTTATGGCCGTTGATAAGACAGCGTGTTGTAACGTCGTCAAAGGGACGAGGGTTACGTAATGTCCAACAGTCCCGTAACAATCTAAAAGCCTCGTTTCTTACCCCAATTACCGACTCCGTCACTTGTGGGAATGTTTTGTTTAATAGTTGTAGCCCGATGTTCTTGTTCTCACTTTGGTGAGAAGCGAACATTACTAATCCGTAAGCATAACATGCTTCTTTATGTTGCATGTTAGTCACTTTTTCTAAATCACGAAGTCCAATATTCGGATATATTGAGTCAAAATAATTTCTTAACCCATTGCGTAAAATAGCATTTGGGTTCCCCGCAATATATGCGTCAAAGTAAACACATCGTAACTTATGGATTTCCCAATGTGATATCCCCCATCTTTCGAACGAAAGCCTTTTATAAACCAAGGCATTCTTGGAACGTTCTTCGAATGTCTTACAAACTGATCTCGCCTTAAATAGTTGTGCCGAAGAATTCTGACCGACTCTAGACAAGATTTCATCAATCATGTCTCCGGGTAGGTCTCTTAAAATATTGGATTGTCTATCCATTTTATGTTTTTATACTGTAAAATAGACAAGAGTTAGATTCATAAAAGAATACTTATTAATACAAGCAATTTTTACATATATCATAAAGCATAAGCACACTATATTACTTATATTACACCACACGAATACAACTATCTTATTCCGACTCGCTTGTTTCTTCTTCTTCGATTTTGGTTCGTTTTGCCAAGTTTCTAGGGATATATGATGTTCCCCTAATACGAGCCGTCATTATCCACATTGGTTTAGAAAAACCTGGTGGTTTAGAGGTTCCCGGGTCATTGTTACAACTTAAGGACTTCGGGGGTTGACGATACATATAAAGTTCATCGGGGTTGGAATTAGATTTCCCTATTTTTATGCCCTTTCCCTTATTATTTTCTTTTGCCTTTTTAAATTCAGTTGGGGTAATTTCTATAACATCATCGGAATTCTCGTCGGAATCCGATTCATTGGAGAATTGGTAATCCTCCCAATATTTTGCTTCCTTGGCGGAAACACCATTGACCATAATTAACCTTGGTCGGTTGGTTGAGGATTTTCTTTTACTTAACCGTTTTATTATTTCCCCCACCGGTTCTATTTCTTCATCCGGTTCCGATTCTTCTTCCGATTCCGATTCTTCTTCTGGTTCCGACTCTTCTTCCGGTTCCTCTTTGGGAACTTGTGAATCAGTCCACGAATCATTCCAATTTACATTTGACTCTTCATTATTATTAAGTGAGTCAATGGGACTTGTTCTAGAGGTAGACATCTATCACATAATATCAAACGCGTTAAGAGATTAATATATCACATAATATTCACATGTTAAAAATATATAGTTTCCAACAAAATTTGTTAAGCAATCATTTTTCAAGTAAACACGGTCGAAGTCCAGACTCACTAATGCATCCTAACAAACTCGATAAGACACACTAATGCAAAATTCTGGTTCTCTAAGACCAACGCTCTGATACCAACTGAAATGTCCCGTTCTTATTGATTAAAAACGTTCCATATTAATTGATTTCGTTGCGAGGTTTTGACCTCTATATGAGACGTTTTTCAAAGACTGCATTCATTTTTAAAACAAACCATAACCTTTATTTTATAAATGAAGGTTTAAAAAGCTTTACGTAGATTATCAAATAATGATAATCTAAAATATCCTGTTTACACACGACCATTACATAATGGTTTACAATACAAATATGTTACATCGAAATCAGTTTCTTGAATGCAGTTTTTACACAATATCATACAAACATGGACTCCAAATCTTGTCTTTATTTTAGTATGCAACAGCGGAAGCTCTTAATATTCACCTGAGAATAAACATGCTTTAAATGTCAACAAAAATGTTGGTGAGTTATAGGTTTAACCTATATATATCAAATCGTAACAATAGACCACAAGATTTCATATTTCAATACACATCCCATACATAGAGATAAAAATCATTCATATGGTGAACACCTGGTAACCGACATTAACAAGATGCATATATAAGAATATCCCCATCATTCCGGGACACCCTTCGGATATGATATAAATTTCGAAGTACTAAAGCATCTGGTACTTTGGATGGGGTTTGTTAGGCCCAATAGATCTATCTTTAGGATTCGCGTCAATTAGGGTGTCTGTCCCCTAATTCTTAGATTACCAGACTTAATAAAAAGGGGCATATTCGGTTTAATAATCCAGCCATAGAATGTAGTTTCAAGTACTTGTGTCTGTTTTGTAAATCATTTATAAAACCTGCATGGATTCTCATCCCAAAAATATTAGATTTTAAAAGTGGGACTATAACTCACTTTCACAGATTTTTACTTCGTCGGGAAGTAAGACTTGGCCACTGGTTGATTCACGAACCTGTAACAATATATACATATATATCAAAGTATGTTCAAAATATATTTACAACACTTTTAATATATTTTGATGTTTTAAGTTTATTAAGTCAGCTGTCCTCGTTAGTAACCTACAACTAGTTGTCCACAGTTAGATATACAGAAATAAATCGATAAATATTATCTTGAATCAATCCATGACCAAGTGTATATGTATCTCAGTATTGATCACAACTCAAACTATACATATTTTAGAATCAACCTCAACCCTGTATAGCTAACTCCAACATTCACATATAGAGTGTCTATGGTTGTTCCGAAATATATATAGATGTGTCAACATGATAGGTCGAAACATTGTATACGTGTCTATGGTATCTCAAGATTACATAATATACAATACAAGTTGATTAAGTTATGGTTGGAATAGATTTGTTACCAATTTTCACGTAGCTAAAATGAGAAAAATTATCCAATCTTGTTTTACCCATAACTTCTTCATTTTAAATCCGTTTTGAGTGAATCAAATTGCTATGGTTTCATATTGAACTCTATTCAAATAGAAAAAGTATAGGTTTATAGTCGGAAAAATAAGTTACAAGTCATTTTTGTAAAGGTAGTCATTTCAGTCGAAAGAACGACGTCTAGATGACCATTTTAGAAAACATACTTCCACTTTGAGTTTAACCATAATTTTTGGATATAGTTTCATGTTCATAATAAAAATCATTTTCTCAGAATAACAACTTTTAAATCAAAGTTTATCATAGTTTTTAATTAACTAACCCAAAACAGCCCGCGGTGTTACTACGACGGCGTAAATCCGGTTTTACGGTGTTTTTCGTGTTTCCAGGTTTTAAATCATTAAGTTAGCATATCATATAGATATAGAACATGTGTTTAGTTAATTTTAAAAGTCAAGTTAGAAGGATTAACTTTTGTTTGCGAACAAGTTTAGAATTAACTAAACTATGTTCTAGTGATTACGAGTTTAAACCTTCGAATAAGATAGTTTTATATATATGAATCGAATGATGTTATGAACATCATTACTACCTCAAGTTTAGTAGGTAAACCTACTAGAAGTGACAAGAAATGATCTAGCTTCAAAGGATCTTGGATGGCTTGAAAGTTCTTGAAGTAGGATCATGACACAAAAACAAGTTCAAGTAAGATTTTTACTCGAATTAAGATAGTTTATAGTTATAGAAATTGAATCAAAGTTTGAATATGAATATTAACTTGAATAAGAAAGATAACCTACTGTATATAACAAAGGTTTCTTGATCTTAGATGATTACTTGGAATGGATTAGAAAGCTTGGAAGTAAATTAGTAAACTTGAAGGGATTTTTGAAGTGTTCTTGAAGTGTTCTTCCTATGATGATTATAGCTTGATTCTTGAAGTGATTTTTGATGAAGATGATGATTAACTACTGGAAAAATACGTTCATAATAGTGTGTGTGTGTTGAGAGAGAATTAGAAAGAGAATTAGAAGTGAAATGGAGTGAATGATGAGTGGTAATTGGTGAGTGGTGAGTGGGGTTAAAAGGAGTTCTAGTTAGTTGACTAGCTCATGGTAGAAGTTAAAATTGATTAGTCATACATGACATAATCAAGAGTGGAATTCCATGCTAGTTCCTATTGGTATATACCCATAGTAAGTACGTTTTGAAGTTGTGTATAATACGGGTAAGAATACGACTAGAATTCTTGATGAAAGAAAAGAATGGGAAAGTAACTGTAATCATTTTCGTTAAGTATGAGTGTTTTGATATATGTCTTGAAGTCTTCCAAAAGTATTTTAATACATCTAAATACACTACATGTATATACATTTTAACTGAGTCGTTAAGTCATCGTTAGTCGTTACATGTAAGTGTTGTTTTGAAACCTTTAAGTTAACGATCTCAATTAATGTTGTTAACCCATTGTTTAATATATCTAATGAGATGTTAAATTATTATATTATCATGATATTATTATATATTAATATATCTTAATATGATATATATACATTTAAATGTCGTTACAACGATAATCGTTACATATATGTCTCGTTTCGAAATCCCTAAGTTAGTAGTCTTGTTTATATGTATATAACTCATTGTTAATATACTTATGGAGATACTTACTTATCATAATCTCATGTTAACCATATGTATATCCATATATATATCGTCATGTCGTTTTTACAAGTTTTAACGTTCGTGAATCGCCGGTCAACTTGGGTGGTCAATTGTCTATATGAAGCATATTTCAATTAATCAAGTCTTAACAAGTTTGATTGCTTAACATGTTGGAAACATTTAATCATGTAAATATCAATCTCAATTAATATATATAAACATGTAAAAGTTCGGGTCACTACAACACAGACTGATGATTTGATGTATATACGGCTTGAATACTCATGCCTCCCATTCAACATTAAATGTAGCAGGTTTTAATAATTTTTTTTTTTAAAATTGAAAACCACAAAATAAGTGTTGTATTAAATACAATATACTTTGTTAAATTTAATATGTCATGAATTTAATTTAAATCATTGGAAGTAAATGAGTTTCAGTTTTAAGGAATCATTTAATTTTGTGAGCTATTTATTATTTCAATAAAAAAAATTTTGAGTAACCAAAATATAAAAGACCTTGTTGTGCTGAGTGTTTTACATGTAGGCAGTAAGGTAACAAAAATTGCTTACTGATTTGCCCTACATGTTGTAGAGCCAGCACACCAACAAAAGGTGTCTTTTATTTAAAGTTCAAGCATACCCAGCTCAGAGATGAGATAGTTAAAACGTTTCTCATCTAAGGACTTTGTGAATAGATCTGCTAACTGCTGGTCTGTTGAAATAAAATGTAGCTCCACGTCTCCTTTTTGAACATGATCCCTGATGAAGTGATATCGAACGTCAATGTGCTTTGTTCTTGAATGCATCACAGGATTGTTGGTGATAGCTATTGCACTTGTGTTGTCACAATAGATTGGAGTCTTTGTAACATGAACACCATAGTCTTTCAGCTGACTTTGCATCCATAGTACTTGAGCAGTACAACTACCAGCAGAAACGTATTCTACCTTAGCAGTAGATGTGTACACAGTATTTTGCTTTTTGCTAGTCCAGCTGACTAGCCTACCACCCAGTAACTGGCAACCACCAGTAGTACTTTTCCTGTCTATTTTACACCCTGCAAAATCAGCATCTGAATACCCAATTAGCTCAAAATTCTGGTCTTTGGGATACCAAAGACCATGTTTAGCAGTAGCTTTCAGATACCTAAATATCCTTTTTACTGCTAGCAAGTGTGACTCTTTAGAATCAGCTTGATATCTGGCACACAGACATGTGGAACATAATATCTGGTCTGCTGGCTGTGAGATAAAGTAGGGATCCAATCATACCTCTATATTCAATGATATTGACTGGTTCACCATTGGGATCAGCATCTATTTTAATAGTTGCTGCCATTGGAGTCCCTATATCTTTTAAACAGGTCAGACCAAATTTCTTTAGCATATCTTTGATATATTTATCCTGACTTATAAAAATTCCATCATCAAGTTGTTTAATTTGCAATCCCAAAAAGTATTGCAAGTCTCTTTGTAAGCTCATTTCATATGTCTTTGACATAAGTTTTGAAAAATTTTGACAATGTTTCTCATTTTTAGATCCATAAATAATATCATCCACATATATCTGTACCAGCAAGAGATCACCATCTGTCTCTTTTAAGAACAGAGTGGTGTCAATTGTTCCAACTTTAAAGACTATACCAGTGAGATACATATGAAGTGTCTCATACCATGCTCTTGGAGCCTGTTTGAGGCCATAAAGAGCTTTGTCTAGCTTGTAGACATGGTCTGGATATTTATTGCTTACAAAACCAGGAGGCTGTTTGACATAAACTTCTTCTTGCAGCTTCCCATTTAGAAATGCAGATTTAACATCCATCTGAAATACCCTAAAGTTCATCTTAGCAGCATACGCCAAGAACAGTCTGATAGCTTCCATCCTAGCCACTGGAGCATAAGTCTCTCCATAATCCAATCCTTCTTCTTGTTTGCAACCTTGAGCTACCAATCTAGTTTTGTTTCTGATCACAATCCCATCTTCATCCATCTTGTTCTTGAAAAACCACTTGGTACCAATGATTTTCTTAGATTCATCCTCAGGTTTAGGTACCAATGTCCAAACCTTATTCCTATCAAACTGGGAGATCTCTTCTTGCATAGCTCCTGCCTAGCTTGGATCTTTGATTGCTTCATCAGGACATTTAGGTTCAATGGTAGACACAAAGTTTACATGCATACAAAAATTGCTGGTTGCATGTCTTCTGGTTTTAACACCACTAGCCAGATTACCAATAACTTGCTCGATAGGATGCTCTTTTGTCCATCTAGTGTTATGAACAGGTGAGCTTGTCGTGGAACATACAGCATCTTGATCATCAGCTGGTTCGGAAGTATGAACAGCAGTTGGAGATGGCTGTTCATTATTGGTGTAACCAGTATCAGCTTGTGATCCTTCAGAACCAGTAGACCTATGCTCAAGTTGTAAGACTTCAGTAGAGTCAGTAGGTCCACCTGGTTTCGACACAGATGGAACAGAGTGTTCCATCTCATCATCAGAGAACCCAACAGCATGAATAGGCGAGGGTTGTGCTGCTGGTTCTTCATCATCTAGAGCTGGCTGCGTAGGCTCTTCAAACAGTAGCCCTTCATCTTCATAATCAGAAGATGAAGAAGGAGCAGTTTCATCAAATGTAACATTAATGGATTCTTCAAAACAACTCCTTCTCTTGTTGAAAACCCTATATGCCTTTGACATGTTGGAATATCCTAAGAATATACCTTCATCAGCCTTGGCATCAAATTTTCCCAGCTGATCCTTATTATTGAGAATGTAACAGGGACTGCCAAATACATGAAGAAATGAAATTGAGGGTCTTCTACCTTTGAGAACTTCATAAGCAGTTTTCTGATGTCTTTTCACTATAAGAGATCTATTCTGGGTAAAACAAGCAGTATTCACAGCTTCTGTCCAATATGAATTTTTTAACCCAGACTCAGCTAACATAGATCTTGCTGCTTCAATGAGAGTTCTGTTTCTTCTTTCTGTAATACCATTTTGCTGAGGTGTTCTCACAGCAGAAAAGTTTTGTGAAATACCTTTGTCAGCACAAAATTCTTCTAAAGTTGCATTTCTGAATTCTGTACCATGATCACTTCTTAACTGTTTCACCAGCTGCCCATTCAAAAGCTCCATTCGTTTGATAAAATTGATAATTTCATCAGCAGCTTCACTCTTTTGCTTCAAAAAGAATACCCAGGTGTATCTGGAATATTCATCAACAATAACCAGTGTATACTTCTTCCCACTACAGCTGGCCACATTAACAGGACCAAAAAGATCCATATGAAGTAAATGAAATGGTTTCTCAATGGATGAGATTTGCTTTGATTTGAATGAGGTATGGTGATGTTTTCCTTTTTCACAACCAGGACACAGTCTGTCCTTTACATAAGACATGGTCGGTAGCCCAGACACCAAACTTCTACTGGATAATTTGTTAATATCTTTGAAGTTGAGATGTGAGAGTCTCTTGTGCCATAACCATTTCAGGTTGTCTGCAGCCTTCGAATAGAAATAAGTATCAGTTGTTGTGATAGCTGTGTTCATGTCAATTTGATACATGTTTTCATTACGTTTTGCAGTCAGCAGTGGCTTCCTTGTCTTATCAAAAATAGTGCCAATTTTCTTTCTGAATTGGACTATCTTGTTCTTGCTTGTCAGTTGGCTTATGCTGAGTAAATTATGTTTAAGCCCAACTACATATGCAACATTTGAGAATGTGACATTCCCATTAGTCAAAGTACCAAAACCCTTTGTGTAACCCAACGAATTATCTCCATACGAAACAACTGGACCATCCTTTTCTTGATAGTCCATTAGCAGGGACTTACATCCGGTCATATGTCTCGAACATCCACTATCGAGATACCAGATTTGCTTGTTTTGAATGCCCTGCACAGTAACTAAGAGATTAGTTCTTTTTGGGAACCCATCCAAGGATGGGTTCTGGAAGGGTCATCTTTGATGATCTCTTCATGTTTGCTGGTTTTCTTGAAGAAGCATCAGCAGACGGGGTTGGGGTAAAAGGACACCTGTTGGCTAAGTGAAACTTGCTGCCACATTTGTAGCATTTTCTCACATTTGGTATCGGTGATGGGTCATACACATTGTAAAGGGGATCGGGGCGATGTTTGGTAACTGCCTCAATAAGCTGGTCAAGCTTGACTATCATAATCTCAGTGATAGACAGCTCTTCATTCGAGTCCACTTTTGCTTTTCCCTTAAGGGCAGCTTTCTTCTTGGAACCAGTACCATAGTCATGACGTATTGCTTTGCCTTTATCATTTGACGAGCCAGTGTGGGAAGTTACTGGCTTGTCAACTGAAGCTGATGACCTAGAAGATGTTTTTCCTGCTGTCTTGGACTTGCCAGTATTACGTTTGACTGGCTTGTCTGCAGCTACTGGTTAACCAGTAAGTTTTTCATCAGCTGGCACAGCACAATTGGAACTCGAACATGAAGGGGAATCAGTAGATTTAACTTTTCTAAGATTATTTTCAGTGATTTCCCTTTTTATACGTCTTTCTTTTGAAGTCATGTAGTAGATGCTTGAGGGGTCAGTAGTCTCATCAATTGAGGTACTGGCTTCTCTTGCTCTAACCTCATCCTCCAAAATCTCTTTCATGGTAGGTGGTGGGGACACAGTAGCAGGTCTAACAAATTTATTCGTCAAGACCTTTTTACCTTTAACTATCTTGGCAAAAGTATTTGGCAAGACAGCTTCAGGATCTGTTTCAAAAATTGGGTCCATGAAAGTAACCTCTGCAATAGCAGCAGCAGCAGCATAGTCACCAGCAAAGAAAGCTTCAACTTGGGCAGGCACCTGCTCGTTAACACACTTTGCTGTGCGTTGAGCAGATGTACACCATGAAGCGACAACCTTTTTAAGATTATCCAGCTGGTTATTGACTTCTGCTGCCTCAACGTGAAGAGACTTTAAAGCAAAATTTTGTTTTTCGAGTTTTGAAATATCATCTTTCAAGATTTTAATTTCATCATTTTTGCATTTAAGTTTCTCATTTAAAGATTTGTTGTCTGATATCAAAACTTCTTCACGTTTGCTGCCTCTACATAAGTCAACTCTTAGGTAGTCAAACATTTCGGCCTTTTCATCATCAGTATAAGTTCAAAAATTATCAACCTTATACATCAATTCAGTTTTCCATTGAGGAGAATCTCTTTTCTGATCAGCTTCCCTCATATCAGCCAAAAACTTGCTACCACTATCATCCTCATCAGACTCCTTGACCTCCTTGGCCATTAAACACAGCTTCTTTTCTTGAGCATAACCAGCACCATCATCATCAGTATCACTATCAGAGGAAGACGATGAGCTGGTTTCATCCCAATCATGATGCTTAGCAACTAGAACCTTTTCTGGCTTTTTACCCTTCTTATCAGTCTTAGCACTTTCCTTCATCTGAGCTTTCATAGCTTTGTACTTGTTCTTGTACTTATCAGCTTTAGAGAAAGAGTTAGCATGTGAAGTTGGAGGTTTCCTGGACATGCACTCAGCTGCAAAGTGTCCAACCTTCCCACAATTATAACACTCAGATTTAGGACCTTTGACTAATTTGCTGCTAAACCTAGCACTTGGTTTCTTACTCTCTTTGTATGACTTGCTGGTTCTATTACGATTGAACCTTTTGAACTGCCTAGCCAGCAAGGCCATACCTTCAGCAAACCCTTCTACATCACTTTCATCATCACTGCATTCTTCAGACCCAGTACCACTATCCACATCACTCTCAGCTGTCACTTCTTCTGCCAGCAGCTTTTGAACCAGTAAAGCCTTTTGAGCTTTCTTTTTAGCAGTAGCAATAAGAGCAGTATCATCAGTTTTAGACGATTTTGAAGTGGTGGGGGCAGACCTAAAGTTTTCTTTCAAGTTAAGTTCAAATTTAGCTTCTGCCTTCTCATGGTTCCATAAGGAGCTATAGAGAGAAGACAGGTTAAAGTTTTTTAAGGTCTGAGTGGTTCTTAATGGGTCAGTTACAGGTTTCCATTTAGCAGGCAGTGAGTCAATGAATTTGTTTACTTGTTCAAATTCTGTATACGTGAAATTCAAGGTATTCAGGTCAGCAATTAGGGAGTTAAACCTAATGAAGGTTTGCTTAAGAGTTTCATTCTTGTAGGCAAAGAACATTTCATATTCTCTTTTCAAAGTTATCATTCTGTTCTGTCTTACCTCACCCATACCCTCATAGGTAACGTCTAAATAGTCCAACATAAGCTTAGCATTTTCTTTTCCCTTAATCTGTTTGAACAATGTGTTAGGTAAAGTTATAGCTAACAGGGTTCTGATCTTAGGGTCAAGTCCAACACGACATTTATCCTCAGCATCCCATCTAGAAGGAGTGAGAATAACCTCTCTGCCAGGAATAGTAGGAGTGTCAGCAGTCGCTGGTACACTGTCAATAGTCTCAGTAGGAATAAATGGACCATTTGTGGCAATATCAGGCATGAGTGGGTCAATAGACTCAAGGTGAAGCATGAATCTTGCCTTCCAAGTTTCATACTCTTCTTCATCAAATTTGGGTGGTCAAGACTGAAGCTCTGATACCAGTTGTTGGTCCCTTAATAACAACAGGAGTATTGTAGGGGGGGTGAATACAATTTCTTTTCAATTAACTAAACAGTTAAACTCGATTATGTATTCAAGCATGCAAATTAGATAGAGTCACATGTAATTTTCAACAGTTATTCTTTATTGATTGAATCACAAAGAATTACAACTATCTTTGGCGGAATGAGAGTTGGTTGATACAGATTACCTAGATTATAGCTAAGAGGTAAACTAAAAGCTATTACACGTTTAGGACTCTAAATAATAAAACCCACACCACTAGTTGATACAACAGTGAATACAACAATTATATAGTAGTCCTATTGTCCGTGTAATTAATCTATTGTCCACTAGTACATAGGATGCCTTGTACTTGTGGGGACAATTGTGTCAGAAGGCGTGCTCTCCTTCTTTCCTCTTAGGTAGCTATTTGCAGGAACACACCAATTCGGTTTGGCACTACCATTTGTTTTAAACAAATGGAATGTTGTGTTCCCTAGGTATGAATAAAGTATAACACATGTCTGCACATGCGTTCCACTTCTGTATTCCCACGTGGTCTTGTAAGGTCACTTGTCAGCCGCCGACTCCTGTCCTTTTCTGTTCAACTTTGTCTTCGAATTCTGTTGAATAGTGCGTTGATGTAGACCACTCTGGGAAACTACCATGCTTGTAATGGAGAATGGCTGTCTTGTGTTGTATGCTGCTATCCAGATTTACTGGTTCTTCATATGCTGAGTCACTTGAGATTGTTAATTAGCTGAGTACTCATCCTGTGCTGATTCGAAGAATATATTCTACCTTGTGCTGGTAGATCAGCCAGCATACTACACACTCGACACAGCTATATTAGCTGACAGTACATAAACAAACTTGTGCTGGCTGCACATAACATTTTAGTGTAAATAAAATACAGTTTTGTCATGATTAAATCCTTAATTATTTTGGGGACTCAACACTAACACATACATGAACTTTAAAACTAATAATAAGTTACAAAATTGAAAGTAAACTTACGAAATCAAGATCTTAAGATGTAGAACATAGTACTTAGTTTGATCTTGAAGATCCAAGACTCAAAAGTCTAGATCAAGCATAAGTATACAAAGTTATATTTAAATAAAACTTACTTACATGTTCTTGAACTTTTAAGTTAACTTTTAGTTCAAGATTAATGAGATCAAAGTTAACTAGTAACATTTGACCAATAACAACCAACAAACAAGAAATTAAAGTGCATAAAATGAAGACATAAACTAAGTAAACAAGTAAAAGGTTCATGGTTGTTCATACTTTAAAGATTCAAGCCTAAGTTTGATCTTTAAGAATGTAAACTTTAAAGTTTACAAGCATGATTCACAAGTATGCTTTCAACACATGAACTTACAATCTTTTGAAACAATATATGTAGAACATAAACTAGTAAGTTTAGTTCTTGAATGTTCTTGAAATTACAAGATAAATGAAGAATGAAACTAAAGAGTTTGATTCTTGAAAACTAGTAAGTAAATAATAACAAGTAACAAAGTAACAACAACTAACAACTACAAACAATTAACAACAAAGAACAAAGATGATGATGATTTAAGGGTGCTTGGTTCGGTTTTTACAAGAAGAAAAGAAGAGAAAAAGTATCAAGTTACTTACTAAGTATAGAGAGAAAAAGAGAGTAAAATGGTTGCAAGTATGAGAGTGTTTTGTGTGTGAGAAAAAGAGAGCAAAATGCAAGTGATATATAATCAAAATTTTGAAACAAAAACCCCATCTAAAGGCCTATAGGCTGACGGTCAGCTGCTCCCAAGAGGGGAGGGATTAGTTCATTGGTTCCTAGCATGAAAAGCTTGAAAAGTTGGTTAATGGATGGCCATGCATGGGGATTGTATGTTAACTAGATTCCTTAAGTCTTTAACTAACTAGTTAAGTTCAAATGGATTACTTACATGTAGTGTTGGGCTAAATAGTCCAACTAAGGAGTAGGGTGGGCTTTATAAGCCCATGTTTGATCATAAAGCCCAAGTTGTATGTAATTAACAAATGAATCCAATTAAAGCTCAAGTAATTAACTAATAACCATAGTTAATTAAAATGATTAATAAAACTAATCATGAATGTAAATAATATGTGAAAATATTATTCGTGTAAGTTTCGTGTGTCACAAAGATGTTTCGGGCAATTAAAGTCAAGTACGGGCAATCATGGCAACATGTAAATGTAATAACATACATTCGTTTAATCACACGTATTAATAATAATAATTATTAATAAATAAACATTGGAAAATCCAGGGTCATTACAGAAGATGAACTCGACGAAGTGCAAGAAACACAGCCCGATTTGAGCATGAATAGAAGCAACACAAGATGTAGTCGCGGCCAAAAAAGGAAAAAGGGCAAAGGTTTTGTGGTCGGACGAGAAAAGTAGGATTTTGGCCGAGTGTTAGACGCGCGCTACTCTAAATCCCGAAGTCGGAAACTCCCAAACACATAGTTCTTTTTGGGGGAGCGTCCGAGAATATTACAACTCTCAAGTAAGGGAACAAAGGCGTATGGATCAAATAACGGGTAAGTGGAGTAAGATGTCCAAAGATATCAAGTTGTTTATCGCTCTTTATGAGAAACTTGTTAAGCATTGGCCTAGTGGACACAACGACTTGGATATCATTTTGCAAGTTAAGAAGGCGTTTCGTGATCAACAAAAGAGAACCTTCGTGTACGGAGAAGTGTGGAGGGTTGTTAAAGAGTATCCTCAATTTTTAACGTATGAAAGTGTGGTGACTGCCAAACGTCGACAAACCAAGCCTGACCCTGTTAATTTGGGGTATGCCGGCCAGACTCCGACCCCGACAATCAATTTGGAGATTTTATTTCGAGGTCCACCAATCTGCTGTCCACCGGGTCGTGCAAAGAGTCAAAAGAGTTCTTGTTCATCGGATACGGCATCTCGTTGTTCTTCGGAGGATGCTAAAGCAACTATTTATGAAAGTGCAACTGCTACACATGAGACCATGAAGGCGATAAAGGAGGAGGTTGAAAAAAGGACAAGAAATTTGGAGGAGCAAGTCGACACTCATGTGATGTTGGAAAGTTTGAAGCTTCTATCGCAACCGTTTTCTTCTGACATTTCACCCGAGCAATACGACTTGTTGATGCGAGCAAGGTGTAGCATAACGAAGAAGTATGCGAGCAAGGTGTACCGATGACGATTAGTGTTTATTGTTTTTAACTTTGATATAACCGTTTTTATATTTTTCATGTATTGTATTGTCGTATTTTTTAATTCAATAAAATGTTATTTTGTTTGACGTAATTATTTAAAAAACACAAATAATAATAATAATAATAATAATAATAATAATAATAATAATAATAATAATAATAATAATAATAATAATAATAATAATAATAATAATAATAATAATAATAATAATAATAATGGTAATGATTATAATTTTTATACAAATAATAATATCATAATTTTTTATATATAATACAAGTAATAAATAATAATTAAGCTTAATATTAAATATTAGAAGTGGGACCAAGTTGTGGTATGTCATGGTTGTCAGTAGTTAGTGGTTGGTTAGTGATGTAAAGAAGGTGTTGATGTAGCGCTGATGTGGCAGTCAGTGATATCATGACATAACGTCATGGTTAAAAATGGTCTAATCAGTTTGACAACAAATAATATATAAATTATAAATAAATTATCTAGGCCGTATTCTCAAGTTTTTTTTAGTGGAAACAAAAAGAGACTGGTGAAAAAATAATTTAAATACATTCTTGAGAAGGGAATGAAAATAAATGAATTTTCAACATAAATCTTCTTTTGTCCACATTTGGATGGATTATAGCCTGGTTTGAGAATTTGATCTTAAAGATCATTTCCTTTTATTTTGTATGAAATTTATGGTTTCTATTGGTGTAAAACCACTCACCTCAATTTAAGATGAGAAACAATTCTCCATTGGTAGCAAATGATTATCCATTAAGCGGAGGAAATCTTAGTTAACATAAACCCCTCTTGCAAGAACGGACTAACAAGGTCAGCAACCCAGCCAACTTTCATAATTAAATACCGTTACTGTATAGGTAGAGCTCACAGGTGTTTTACTACCAATCATAAGTTTCAGGTTGGGCATAGTATTCATGCTGGAAATTATGATCAAGGATTCCTTTATCAACCGCCATCTACCTCAAAGATTCCTCCTGAAACATTTTTCAAATACAAAAGTTCAGTATCTTCCCACGAATTAGTAAATTAAACAGGATTCCTTTGGGCAAAATAAAAAGTCGTGGCTCAATCTTCAGAAATTTCATAGTAAATCTGAAATACTTATACAAAAAAATGCAGGAGAGAAGGCCAGACCGACTACTCCAAGAGCACTCATCCATAAACCAGTTACTGGTACAAATAACTTATGTGCGTAGGGGTGTATACAAAATAGTTATATTTTTACTACGAAATATGATACAAGTTTTAATTAATTTATTTACAAATGGGATATACCTAAACTCTACTACAACACTATAGGCAGTGTACCTAATCGTAGAGTTGTATAGTTTTTAGTAAGTCCGATTCGTTCCACAGGGAGACGACTTATTTTACACTATATTTTAAACAACTATATTTGTACAAAATATATATGTTTATATATAATAATAATAATATAAAAGGGGGTTTACCGTTTAATGACCGGTTTGTCGATTTTATATTTTAAGTCACAATTAAAACCTAATGAAAAATATAAATGACGATAATTTAAGTGCGTAAAATGCGATAAGAAATAAGATAAAAGTATTATACTTATTTAAACTTCTGTAATCATGATGTTTGACTTTTTGATTTTAATTAATTATCCTGGGTTAATTGTCTTTTGTCCTGGATTATTTAATATGTCCATCTGGTTTTTGTCCATAACAGTCCATCAGTCATAAATATAAAGTGCGAATGTCCTCGTCAAATTATCCTTATATCCGAAGTCAAATATTCCAACTAATTGGGGACTTAAACTATAATTACACCAATTTTCCTTGTATGTAATTCACTCCTGTTTTAATAAGTCCATTGACTATTAATCCATTCCCGTATCCAGTTAAATGAACGATTATTAGTACTTATAAATATCCCGCCCATCATGTCCGATCGAGTGTATATGGTTATTTATAAGTACGTCCAATTGTAAATCTTTATATTAAATTAACGAACTATCATTCAATTAAACAAATATAAAGCCCATTAATAGCCCATAGTCCAATTTCCACAAGTGTCGTTCTTTTGTTCAAACCCCAATTATGGTACAAAGCTCAATTACCCCATCTTTAATATTTAGTCCAACATCATGATTACTTCGGCTTAAATAAGCATAATATTAATTTAAGTACGAGACATTAATTTAAAAAGGAGAACATAACTTACATTGATTATTTATCGCGTAGTGTTACACGGACAGAACTTCGACTTCAAACCCGTAAAATAACCTTTACATTACCCAAACTAACTAATATAAAATTACCCTATACTATATATATATATATATATATATATATATATATATATATATATATATATATATATATATATATATATATATATATATATATATATATATATATTACAGAGGGAGAGATTGAAAGAGTGTGTTTTGAGTTCGACCACAGGCCTGCCTTTTAAAGCATTGTGGCCAGGTTTTTGCTGCCTTGTCTCCTAGCTTGTCGACGTTATATTTAATTAATATATAATATATAAATAATTTATATAATTATTTAAATATTATATTATATTCTTGTGCATAGTTGACTCATAATTATTTTCCTTAACTCTCAAAATCCGCGCAAGTCTTTAACTCACTTTTAGTGGCACTTTTGAGTGCACTATGGCTTTAGTGGCACTTTTCAGGCTTTAGTGGCACTTTTTCTTCAATTCTTTAATCTCCGTGCTTTGTCTTCACATTTATTTATTTAAACGATTACAACTTAAAAATAGAATAATTACAACTAAAAACTTTACATATTGGGGTGATATTGCGACTAAATATATGTTCGTTTAGAGCACTATCAAATATCCCCACACTTGAGCGTTGTTTGTCCTCAAGCAATACAGAACTTGAAATTAAATCACACGAATCACTTATTTATTCTTCACACTTTATACATTAGTGATTTTGATACGGCGGTATAAACAATGATAGTAACAATGTGGTTTACAGTCCCACATGACTATAAAAATTTAGATCCTTAAGGAAATTGGATCTTTATGAAAACATTTGATCTTTTGAAAATTCATTCTAGCTTTTACCCAAGATAAGTTTTCCTGAATAACCCTTCACCGGTGTTTGCAAAATGTTTTTGTGGGTTTGGTGGGTTTCAGATTTGAAAATTTTAGCTCAAAACTTATGGTTTTGTGTCACCCACTTGCTAACCTTGTATTAGGAAAGCAACACGTCCAGTATACTTGCTCCGTATATTACCTTTCGGTAAACTGCCATCCGGTTGTAAAGGAAAGCGTTGAACAAGCAACTGTTAAGGCGATGTCTAATGACATGCAGATGTTCATGGTCTACAACATGTCGGATGCAATTACTATCCTTTGTAGGAGCAATAGTAAAGATCACCCTATAATTTTTTGGTCTGGCACAAGGTCATGTCTTCGACCATGCTATGCAACCACCGTTCTTACGGTTGACACCCGATTTGGTTCAGGTGACCTAATGAATTCCAGGTGAATTCCTAGGATTTTATGTTCAATGGTAATGAACGCATTGAAAATAGGTTTTCAGAAAATAAATCGGTTTTAATTTGATCAAAATATTTTCTCGTTCAAGCTCGAGTTTAGATATCATCGAATTCCATGAGTTTGTAATTCTCAATCTTTAAAGTCAATCTCAAAGATTGAGTAATATCAGTCTTAAAAGCTGATTTTTAATCTTTAAGGAGATTATCCTTTCTGGGGATCTGATTCATTAGTCTTATCAAGCTAATTTATACGGCGCCCTCTCCATTTTACGAGACAGATCCTCTCATGGTTAGGATAAGTCTGACCACTTGGCGACCCTGTTTGATGTTGAGGTTCGTGGATTTCCTGCTGATTTTAGAGATGACTTTTCTAGATTTTTTGTCAACCTACAGCTGGTCTGGACGACAACTTCTTGACCTAAATCAAGAGGCGCGTGTCTTTTTCAGAAGACTTTACTTCCTTTTAATGATGGAATTGATTCATCGTGTAGATCCATCTTTTCTTTTATCTTTATTATAATATTGCGGGTAAAACAGTCAATTTAGTCCAAAACAAAAGCACCTGCAATAACTTTACAGAAACATGTGATAGATAGTTTTTTAATTGAATAACTTGGTACATTCTCCCCACACTTAGTTTCTTTCTTTGCCTTTTTATTCTCCTTTATTCCATTTTAAATGAATTTAAGTTTTTAGGGTGTTTCTCAATTTATGTCCTTTCCGAGGTAACGATAATTTCGGTATTAACACCTAGTTTTCATCGTTCATAAATATGTATAAACATGATTTTGAATTCATTTATTTGAAATTTTTTAAAATTTTCACAAAATTTGGCAAATAAACCAAGTGCAAACCCGAGAGAATTTATAACCCTTCCCCACACTTGAGATCATGCAATGCCGTCATTTGCATGAAATCAGACTATAATTATAAATTTACGAGGGTGATAAGTGTAGAAAAGTGATTAAAAATACCCAGTTTGTAATTACAAAGCTCGTCGAATGATAGATGGTGCGCCTCATCGTTCATTCCTTCTTGTTTTATCACACATGTTTTTCTTCAAAAACGGTTGCTTTTCTGAACTGTTTGCTAATCTTTGAAAATGCGTCTTTTACCCTAACTTATTATGCATGTTTATTAACGAGTTATGCACTAACCCGAACCCCGAATTTAACGTTAAGTGGGGTTAGGCTTCCCCATACTTAGCTGACGACATGTGAAGTCGGTAGAATAAGTTCCACGAATTAAAATAGTGAGCCAGTTATTTACATCTCGGGTGGTATAAAATATATCAATGGGTTTAAAGTTTAGACCCACCCGATCGCCACTACTTAATTCTTTTTTAAGTGTAGCTTTTAGTAAATGGATATGTCTCTTTTCTGGTTCTTGGTCAAATGGATCGATATACACCGACATACATATTTCTACAGGGTGGACAATTTCTAACATTTCCTTCCATTTATTCTCGGGATCAAGGTTTTAACCTCTATTACCCAATTGGGTGAAATTCGAGGTGTCAATATCTATTACAGCTTGTAGTTCATCTTTGGTAGATGACTCGTCTATTGAGAATATTGGGTTGGAAGGTTGTGGAATGGTGAATTTCGGGATTGAAGCAAATTCTTCTTCATTAATGGTACTTATCGGTCCCACCATTTTGGTCTCGGGGGTAAAATTTTCAACGTTATCATTTTCCCAAGAGTACCAATTTGTCACCCTTACTTCTTCTTCTTCATCCATTGATGGATCGTTGATTTCGTCGGTAGAGATTAATGTGTCGATATGTTGTGAAATTGGTAAAGCTGAATAAAAAGTATCATCGGGATAATTGGTGATTTCGGAGCTCTCGAATTCATCAAAATTTGATGATATGAGATTTTCTTGCACAATACTCCTCAGATCAACAGGTGTGTAATCTGATAGAGTTTCAGCTTGCCGATTTACAAACTCTCTCATTTGTTCATTTTGAGCATCGAGTTCTTCGAGTTTGATTTTCATATTGTCTAAAAGATTTTCAGACACATAATGTTCCTCATCTTCTGGTTGTTGAGTTTGGATATATTCTTGGGAATAATCTCAATTTGAATTGTATTCTTCATAATCATTCCATTCAGGTTCTATGGGTGCATAATTTTCCATAGGAACGTAATAATAACATTTCTATGTTGAGTGATAATCTCCACAGATTTCACAACCAGTTATTGTTTCGTCATTCGTGATCCAAGATTGACTGAACGAATTGTCATCAACGCCCGTTTGAGAGTATTGATTAAATTGATTTCGGATGTCATAAAGAGTTCCCAAGATATTTTCGAGATTTTCCATACTACACTTATTACCAAATTTTAGCTACAATGTGATGCATTTATTAATTATCCTATTAGTTATAAAATAAAAAAAATTATATAAGTTATCAAATTAATAGATTTTTCTGATTTTGCCCACGTTTCGAATAGCCAATAGATGAAGCAGGTAGCCAGGACCCTTTAAATCGGAAGCCCACAACTCGCCACTAACAAATCCAACTATTACTACGAACCAGAAAATTTTGAATGTCTATCAATTTAACCACTTAAAATAATTTTTCGTCGAAATTTTGAAATTTTAGAGAAGAAATAGAAAATTCTATGTCCTAAAACTAGAGCGAAGAGAAATAAGAAATAAAAAGAGCGCGTCGAAAAACGTCGAAAAACGTCGAAAAATAAAAGGTCGAAAAATAAATGTCGAAAAACAAACAGTCGAAAAATAAAAATAAGAAAATAAAGCGTCGAAACTTAGAAGTCTAAATATTATATCTAAAAAGTTACGCCTAAAGGTCTAAAGGTAAATGCAATTTTATTCGGAAAACAGCAATCACTTAAAAGGCACTAAAATCTATTTAAAACTAAAGCGATAAGCGACGTCGTAAAATTCTAAAGCGCCTAAATCTTAATTCTAAAGAAAAAGCACTTAAGGGATTTTACGGCAAAGCCTAAAAATCTAGAAATATAAAATAACTACGGCAAAAACTAAGTTTAAAACTAATTACGAACGATAAATATACAAATGTTTAAAATATACAAATTATATAAAAAAAATGATAAACTTACAATTTTTATATAAATATTATTTTTATATTATTATTTTATAAGAGTATTAACTCTTTTAATTTAATAAAACTAAATTAAAACTTAATATTACAAATAATAATAAAATTATATATTTAATTAAAACCCTAAATTAATTAAATAATATTAATTAAAAATAAACCCTATGCGTAATAAATGCTGTGATCAGAACTGTCAGGGCACCCCATGCGATCGCATGGGGTTTTGGCTTTTAATCCATGCGATCGCATGGAACACGAGTCCAGGTTTTTTTTTTATATTGTTTTTCTAAAAATTATATACAATTATATTTTTACAAATAAATATTAAAAATATAGCGTTTCGCCGAGTCCCCGGCAGCGGCGCCAAAAATACTTGATGTGCGTAGGGGTGTATACAAAATAGTTATATTTTTACTACGAAAATATAATACAAGTTTTAATTAATTTATTTACAAATGGGATATACCTAAACTCTGTTACAACACTATAGGCACTGTACCTAATCGTAGAGTAGTATAGTTTTTAGTAAGTCCGGTTCGTTCCAAAGGGAGACGACTTATTTTACACTATATTTTAAACAACTATATTTGTACAAAATATATATTTTTATATATAATAATAATATAAAAGGGGGTTTACCGTTTAATGACCGGTTTATCGATTTTATATTTTAAGTCAAAATTAAAACCTAATGAAAAATATAAATGACGATAATTTAAGTGTGTAAAATGCGATAAGAAATAAGATAAAAGTATTATACTTATTTAAACTTCCGTAATCATGATGTTTGACTTTTTGATTTTAATTAATTATCCTGGGTTAATTGTCTTTTGTCCTGGATTATTTAATATGTCCATCTGGTTTTTGTTCATAACAGTCCATCAGTCATAAATATAAAGTGCGAGTGTCCTCGTCAAATTATCCTTATATCCGAAGTCAAATATTCCAATTAATTGGGGACTAAAACTATAATTACACCAATTTTCCTTGTATGTAATTCACCCCTGTTTTAATAAGTCCATTGACTATTAATCCATTCCCGTATCCAGTTAAATGAACGATTACTATTACTTATAAATATCCCGCCCATCGTTTCCGATCGAGTGTATATGTTTATTTATAAGTACGTCCAATTGTAAATCTTTATATTAAATTAACGAACTATCATTCAATTAAACAAATATAAAGCCCATTAATAGCTCATAGTCTAATTTCTACAAGTGTCGTTCTTTTGTTCAAACCCCAATTATGGTACAAAGCCCAATTACCCCATCTTTAATATTTAGTCCAACATCATGATTACTTCGACTTAAATAAGCATAATATTAATTTAAGTACGAGACATTAATTTAAAAAGAAGAACATAACTTACATTGATTATTTATCGCGTAGTGTTACACGGACAGAACTTCGACTTCAAAACCCGTAAAATAACCTTTACATTACCCAAACTAACTAATATAAAAGTACCATATATATATATATATATATATATATATATATATATATATATATATATATATATATATATATATATATATATATATATATATATATATATATATTTATTATATATTACAGAGGGAGAGATTGAAAGAGTGTGTTTTGAGTTCGACCACAGGCCTGCCTTTTATAGCAATGTGGCCAGGTTTTTGCTGCCTTGTCTCCTAGCTTGTCGACGTTATATTTAATTAATATATAATATATAAATAATTTATATAATTATTTAAATATTATATTATATTCTTGTGCATAGTTGACTCATAATTTTCGGCCCGTTGCGTCGCGCTTTGATAGTTGGCTCAGGTCCCGGTTCCGGATTTTCGAACGTCCTTTCGTACTATTTAATATCTTGTACTTTGCGTTTTACAATTTGTAATTTGCACAAAAAATTATTTTCCTTAACTCTCAAAATCCGCGCAAGTCTTTAACTCACTTTTAGTCGCACTTTTGAGTGCACTATGGCTTTAGTGGCACTTTTTAGGCTTTAGTGGCACTTTTTCTTCAATTCTTTAATCTTCGTGCTTTGTCTTCACATTTATTTATTTAAACGATTACAACTTAAAAATAGAATAATTACAACTAAAAACTTTACATATTGGGATGATATTGCGACTAAATATATGTTCGTTTGGAGCACTATCAATAACATAAAGAAATGTAACCAACGTTTATTGGAAAAAGCAACCCCAAAGGTTTGGGACCAAAAACGATTAGCAGTGACCATTGAATAAGTTTCTTCAGCTTGAGTTATTTTTTTTAATAACAATGTGTGATCACTCAGAGGACTTAATCAGCTACACGTTTATTTTCCAGCAGTTTAATTTATTCATTTATAAGGTTAATACATTAATATTACATCGCCCTTATAGTTCATTTTAAATGATTATCAAATATGTTATTGTCATTCAGAACCAAGTTAAATGCCTAAATCATAATCTTTGGATTTAGATTGTGTTTGTATACCGGTTAATTGAATGATTCAGCCTGAATGTTGAACCATTAAAACATTCAACCAGAATGATTAAATGGTTCAACATTCATTGTTACACCATTCAGAGTTAAAACACCCTTTTAATCATTTATCACCTAAATTTTATGTAATATCTTCCTCAAATCATATCCAGAACACTTTACAAACAATACTGAATTTTTTATTCATGTAACACCTTAATAAAGTAATTTTACCTAATTCAAATAGTTTATTCAAAATAGTTATCAAACAACTTATTTTCATTTAGTACCAAGTTTATTCAGAGACTTTGAATCATTGAGATTATGAATCAGTCAGTGCTAAATCATTAAGTTTTATTAAACGCAGTATTAGAATCATTTAACGCTTAATCATTTTATTTTATTAAACTAACCCTTAATTTTGTCCAATTTCGAGATTTCAACACAAATCAAGTAAGACCCTAAAAATCCTATGGAAGATTTCTAAAATTCCCCCTTTGATTCCTTCAAAGAATGACGTAAGAACTTCATGAATATCTCAAGAATTATATAAATATTTGAATGTTATAGATTTTTAATTGTTATCACTGATTTCGTTTGATCTTAGTCTTCTATTGTGTAGTAGCTTAGTATAAATAGGGTGGCCTCATTTAACACTCTAAAATTCTTGTATTAGTTTTTATGAACTTTTCTCAATCAACATAAGTATTATCATAAATCCTACTTGTTACATACTATCCATGTCCCAAAATTAATAATTATTTCATTCAACTTTAAAATATTTTTTTATAACTTTGACTTTATTATTTACATAATATTTGCTAAAATTTATATGAATGATATTGATTTTAGTGGCACTGTTTTGATTGATATAATCTTTCATCAGATATAGATATACACAATATAAAAAAATATTTAAAGTCGAAGTAGAATAAAAAGTACCACAAATGTTACACGGTGAAAATTATTTAGAAGGGAGAGAGAACTTCATGATATTTTTATGCGTGTTTAACAGCAAACAAAATATAAGGGTTAATAATATACTAAATTCGTCCAAAAATAAGAGTCCACGTTACTATTTATATTTATTCCAAAATAAATGTCTCTTACTCAAGGTGATACTAAAAAAATTACTAAAGTTCCAATTTTACTCGGTTTATATATGAAAGTTCGCATAACTTTTAGTAATAATTTTGTCTGTTTATTACGGAGTACTTTCTTTTGGAAGATAACTAATTACAATTACAATGACATATTAAAAGAAGTACAAAGTGAAATTTTCACTAAAGTTGAAGTTGGGGAATTCAAAGTGGGTATATCGACAAAAATAAAAAGTAAATTGATGGTCAGAAAATTTAGGGATGGCGCCTGCGAGCGATGGATACGGATTTTATATACCCGCCACCCGTCCGTCGAATATATTTTTTTCTCGTTGTGATCCGTTACCCGCCTGCGGGTAAAGAAAATTCGCCCATGCCCATGACTCGCGGATACGCCTGACCCACGGGTAATAAAAATTTACAATTTAGTTAAAAAAAATTAAAAAGCCGAATATTTTATTAATTATAAGTCATGTATGTACAAGCTACATGTAAAATAAAGTGAAATTTAAGTTTTTTATTACTTTGCATGTAACAGTATATATTTATCATTATTCCATTATAATTAAATTCAATTTTAAATTTAATATAATTGTAAGTATAAACTCGTGAGTAAATTAAAAAAAAATGCAATGGATTTGCGGATCGGGTTTTACTCGGGACGGGTAGTATATAACCGCGAGTCGTCGGTGGGTGTAATTTTTTACATGTACCCGTGCCCGCGGGGTAAGATTTGATGATTTTAGTCACCCATCACGAATCGGATACCCGCGGGTCACAAGTTTTTTCTCGCCCATTGTCATCCCTAAGAAACCACAAACAAAAGGAGCTAGTACTGACATATGCGAAAGTAGAACCTTAAATATTTCCACTAGAGGTATCGACATTCCTTCGAATTACAGACCGAGATGACAAATGGGTCTCCTCGCTGAGCAATGATGGTATATTTTCTGTTAAGTCTACTCGAGATCATATAGATAAACAGATTCTTCCTTCGAATTCGGTTTTAACTACATGGTTAAAACAAGCTCCAAGAAAAGTTAACGTTTTTATGTGGCGTTTCAAGCTAGATGCTTTACCTGTTCGTTGGAATATTTCCACTAGAGGTATCGACATTCCTTCGTTATTATGCCCGAGTTGTCAGCTTGGTGTCGAACGTTTAAATCATACATTTTTTGAGTGTCAAGTGGCTGTTGATATTTGGCACTTGGTTCGGGTGTGGCTTAGTTGCAATATGCCTATTTTTCGGAATTGGGAAGAAATTAATTCTTGGATCGAGGGTTCTCTTTTTTCTTCGAACGTGTTAATGAGGGCCAAAGTGATTGTGGTTACAGTTTTATGGGTCATGTGGAGATACAGAAACGGTGTGGCATTTGACGATATTGTTATTCATAAAAATTGTATTCTTGATGTAATTAAACTTTTTTATTTTCGTTGGTTAAAAAACCGAGGTCAAGCGATTTCTAATTGGAATGCTTGGCTTCAAATGCCTTTATAATTTCTCCCTTAGCGCCTTGCTAGGGAGCGTTTATTTATATATTTTGCTTTTGCCGTCAAAAAAAAAAAAAAAAAAAAAAATCCCTTAAATAACTAAAACATCACTTAACTTAGATCCAAAAGAGTATGAAAAACTCGTAAAGAAGAAGCTTGAAGTGGAAATGGAACTAGAAAGGGCTACAGAAAAAGTTTCTAGCTCAAAGAATTAGATTAAAAGAATCTTGTATTAAAGCGTTGAGGCAAGAAAAACTTCTAAAGATGAAAGTCAAATATTAAAAATAGCTAATAATTCCATGTCGAAGATGAATGAAGAACTAGGAGCAAATAATGTGGAGGTAAACAAAAAACAATGTATACAACTTTAACAAACAACCTTACTAACACTTAGAGTAAGATACCGCAACTAGTGTGAAAGTATTCAAAGAATGAGGGAGGATGCAAGGAAATAAAGGAAGGAACAAATGGTAGAAGCTATATATGGAATGTACAAGCTAGCTGATATATCGAATGTGATTCTAGGAGAAATGAAAGAGTTGGTTATAATACCACAAGAAAAAAAAGAACTAAAGAATGAATGGGAAGAGATGCACAAGACACAGCTAGAGCAACACAAGAAAATTGAGTTGAAAAATGTGCATCAAAAGAAATAAATAGTACTAGAAAGAGAGAGAAAGAGAATTGCCGGACATAAAAGGAGGAGTTGAGGAGTTGAGAAAGAGAAAAGAGACATGCTTGATCAAATTAACAAGTTAGACTGTTAGAGGCAGCTAAGAATCAAACACTATGTGACCACAAGGCCAAGCAGAATCGGTTGTGAACCTAAGTGTGAGCGAAGCTTTCAGGGGAAAAAACAATAGTTCAATGACATGGTTCGGGTGTAAGATTTGGCAAACTATCGAATGGACTACCGCCTACTTTCTTTGGAAAAACCGGAATCAAAAAGTTTTTTCTAACAAAAGTTGGACGGGTCCGACTATGCTAATGGAGATTCAATTAAAATCGTATCAATGGATATCCGCTCGAGTTAAAGACAAGAAGATTGAATGGATCGTGTGGCTTTCCAACCCTCTTACTTACGTTTCTTAGTAGTAATTTAGTGTATTTGTATTTTTACTCCGTGTTTTATAGTTAGCCTCGTGTTTTTGATTGTTGCGCCCTCCGCAACCAGATGTTGTTTGTTGCTACTTTCATTCTGACAACGGGTTCTCCTGTTATGTTGTACATTTCGAGTTTAATAAAAAATTTCATTGCATTTCCAAAAAAAAGAAGAAAATTTTAAAGATTTACTATATTTAATTGTTTGTAAACGACTTTCACTATGACTTTTGGTACTATAATGACGAGTTTAATTTGTTTTTGGTTAAAATTTCTGAAATAGCATATTTTGATCTCCATATATAAGTGTATATAGTCATATACAGTACTAGTAACTAAAAACACTAAAAAAAGTCGGGACCTTGAGGCTGAACATTAACAAATTCGGGACGTTTATTACTCTCTCAATCGTTTGATATGTACAACATACTATTTTGGAACCTTCCATTTCAAATGTCAATTTTGTATTTTTAAAAATCTAAATTGGTTAGTGTGGAATTCCAACATGATATCGCATCTTGCCGAATTCATCCTGAAGGTCGTCGTTATGATTTATTTTTCGATCGGATCTTGTTATTCTTTATATCACTGGTAGGGGAGAGATTGATAGGGTTAGGCAAGAGTAAATTGAGATCCGTTTTTTTATGTTATATTTGTGAAACTAAATCTTCCAAAATCTTATGTAAGATATTATACCTATATACTAAAACTCGCGCCAAATTTCGTCGTTTCAGTTTTATCGGATTGTCGTTTTGATTTTGTTTCATACTAAGGTTATAAAAATAATTTTCATATATGGGTGGGGGAAGAACCCGCCCGACATTATTAAAAAAAAAAAAGGAGAACTAAGTCAAGACGATACAGATCAATTATTTTTTTTGCCAAAGATATTTTCATTTTCGAAGGAACTCGAGTTCCATCTCTTTTCCTTTTTCATTCAAGAGTTTTTTTTCCTTTGAGTTTCTACGTTGTTTTGAGAGCGTAAAAATGGACAACTTTTTTTCCTAAGAAACCATACATAATTCATATTGTTACATTGCTAAAAAAATTTCATAGCAACACTAAAATACTTAGTTTATCATTTAACTCTTACTAACCATAATCATAATTATCCCCGTAGTCACCTACGATTAAAACCGTTACTACACGACCAACTCAAACAATTTGAGTTGACTATTTAACTAAAATAAGTTTCATATTGTGCGAATAAATTAATTCAACTAAAATGTATGATAAATGATTGTTAAAAAATTATACATAACGGGAGATGATCGCAACGGATAGTTTAGTCCCCCTCGGATGATCTAAAAAAAAAAAATCAAAAGGAAAAGTCATTAGTTTAGGCTTGAGGTCAAGTAGCAGATTTGATTTGACTTTGTAAGTTAGGTTTTTACTATTTCACATGTCACATCAATTTTATTTTTTCAGAAAAATAGGGAATTATGCATTACCCCCTCCTATTTTGTTTTGACGGGCTTAAGTCCTCGTAAAATATTCAATTTAAATTGACATTATCTTTGACCGATTATAGCCCTCTATTTTTTTAAAAAAAAAATTAACAACTTTTTTTTACAATTTTTTAAACAACTTTTCAACCTTTTATACAAATTTTTAACAACTTTTTCTTCCTTAACCACATTAAACGTATATATAAATATAAATATAAATATAAATATAAATAGATGCTATATAATCGAATGCAAAAAAAAATCTAACCTTTTTATAATCGAAAGCATTAGCACGCTAGAATTTTTGACATCCACAAAATCACTTAGCCATTCTTACTTAAGAACTTCAACCATATACATGGTTCTCCTTTTAAACCCGCGAGCAATCACATAATCTCCTTTAAACACTACCTACTTTTGATCCCCAAATAGAACATGAAAATTATCGTCATCCAATTGCTCAACCGAAATCAACCGACTCTTGAGCTTTGGGACGAACCTTACATTTCTCAAGATCAAGCATAATTCAAGTGTCTAATCACGAGATCACCAATACCCACTGATATCGGCTAAAAAGTCACGTTTTTACCCCCGATATTGAATCCCAAAAGCATAAAGTTCAAAGCTTTGTCAGCAAAATAATCGCTTTTTCGGTTAAACTTGTAGGTAAAGTGATTACAAAGACGATGTAAAAAGAATCAAGAGAAACGGAGCTAAAACGAAGATTCTAGAGCGAAAACGGTGAAAGACAAGAAATCAAGTTACGATCCAGGGAATCAAGGCTGACCAGCACACCATACGCCCTGCCATACGGCCGGCCATACGGCCTGCCACTATGGATACGGCTTGCGAGATACGTGCCAACAAACGGCCCACCATTCGGCCTGCCAGCCATACGGCCTGCCAAATACGCCCTGTCATACGCCCTGCCAGGCGTATTTTGGCAATTTCCAAGTCTATTTAATGGGTCTTTGTCATTCATTCCAACACATACCTCTCTTCACTCTCTCACTACAATACATTTTCTCCCACTAGAGCTTTCAAGGCCTTCTCACTTCCGAGAGGGAAATTAAGTACCCGGAGGCGAACGCCGAAGATTGTAATAGGAGCGGGCTAGAGGTTGTCAGCACTTATAATGGTCCAGATCTCGTCTGTAAACGGTGAATGCTTTCCTTAATTTAATAAAGTTATTATCTTGAGTTGCTTTCATCTTGCATGATTATCTATCTGTTACAATTATTTATTATGTGTTGAATATTTTATCTGAAACTTGTCATATTGTTATTGTGACGCCCCGTACAAAACCATCGTGTACAGATCATCAACAACAGGATCATCACAAGGTCAAACACTATATGCTGTTTGAAAACCGATTTGCATTCATTAAAAAGATAACGTTTTACAAAGATAACATGTCATAAGACTTATTACAAACCATTATTCCAAAATAACATAAGTTTACGAATGCAAAACATAAGTTTCATAATTTGAGACATCTCTAGTAATGCAGCGGATAACTAGTACAGTAGGTCCATAACAGCAATTCAATAACAGCATGACATCAAGTCTAACAGCGGAAGCAATAAACCTCTAGGCACCTGAGAAATACACGTTTAAAAAGTCAACACGAATGTTGGTGAGCTATAGTTTAAGTTGTAATAGTAACGTAAGATGGGCCACGAGATTTCAGCGCTGCAAACAGCGTATCAAAACAGTATGAAAAGTATATGCATAACCGTGGGCACCCGGTAACTAGACTTAACGTTTATAACCCCCTGAAAGTACACTTGACGAGTGCGTATGTTCACGAAGTATTAAACACCCGTTAAATACTAGCACGACTAGCCCGAGTGGGGATGTCAAACCCTATGGATCCATATCTAAGATTCGCGTTCACCGGTTCAAAGACCAATGACTAAACGTTACCGTGCTAAAGGGAATGTTTATGCCGTTGTATAACCCACACACATATAAAGTTTAAGTACTCGTGCCTAGTATGTAAAACGTAAAAAGCGCATGTATTCTCAGTCCTAAAATAGTTAAAGTAAAAAGGGATGCTATAACTCACAGTGATAAAAGCGGTAAAGTCGGTAATGAAAGTACACAAGTAGTAAGTCGGTCCGAAAGGTCGTCAACCTAAATCAAAGGTTACTAGGTCAGTAGGTTGTCTTTATAAATTCTAATAGTGCATAAAATAAGTTTAAGTGTCATCATCATCATCGTTCATCATCATAAAAGCTAAGTAAGTTTGACAAGAATAGAGATCGAAACAATAGGCTGACTTCGGTCAGCTGCTACGACCTCTACATAAATCGAAAAGATGCATAGTCAGTGGCTATGGCTCCGTATATGAGTCCCCTATCCACTGACCAATTTCCAGAACCTAACTCGTCTTCATTTGACCGTGGCGATGGTTTAAGTGCGAGTAGGTCAGAAATTTCAGCACAACGTTAATAGGGTGTAGTGACTATCGGAGGGCCATAAATCCTAAACCGTAACTCGGATTAAGATGAGGCCTAAACGGAAAATCATCTACTCGAACCGAACTAACTGAAAATAAATTTTACAGTAGCCCAGGTGGTCTGATCAGATACGAAAATCAGTGGACAAGTGCTCCGGTGGGTTCTTGGTGCTTGATGCTCATCACGGTTCTCATCCTTGATGCTTGTAGCTTCAAGTGTACAACTCGTTGATGGTTTAGCATCACTTTTGACCAAGATTCACCATCAATACACAATGTGTTAAGACCAAGTAAGAACACAACTCATTCATGAGTCTTAGATGGATGATGAACCAAGGTTACATCATATCCTTAGTCTTAACACAATTTCAATTCACAATAACAACTAAAGCTACAAACTTTACATCAATTCAACAAGTATAAGCACAATCCAAGTCAAATGTGGTGATGGAACCCTAAGCTAGAGAGCTTGGATCCATTTCACACAAGTTACAAGGTTGCAAAGCTAGAAAGCTTGAACCTTTAAGTGTTCTTGAAGATCTTGAAGCATAAAGGTTGGATCTTTAAGATATATGAAGATAACAAACACAAGTTTGAATATTTTTCACAAAACAACATGATCAAAGCAAAAAGAACTTAGATCTAACAAAAAGATATGAAGATTCAAGCTAGAAAGCTTGCATCTTAATTGTTCTTGAAGATCTTGAAGCATAAAGCTTGGATCTTGAAGATGCATGAAGATTACAAACAAAAGTTTGAATCTTTATCATAAAATAACAAGATTAAAGTATAAAAGAAGTAGATCTACAAAAAGATATGAAGATTCAAGCTAGAAAGCTTGAATCTTCCATGTTCTTGAAAGATTCATGCTTGAATCAACAAGATATAAGTAAGATCAAAATTACAAGGAACTTGATCTCCATAAGAATGATGATGATATACATGAAAATGATGAAGAAAAGAGGAAGAAAAAGAAAACTTACAAGCTAGAAAGAAAGAATGAATAAGTGTGTGAAAAGCCAAAATGATCAAGTGTTGGAATGAGAGGCTAAAGGCTAGTATTTATAAGCAAATGAGTATCACATGGATTGATGAGGTGGCCAAGACCAAGGCCTTAGTGGCCGTGATTTTTGATGGGGGAGGGGGGAGACAAAGTTTTACTTTTTGGCTAATGGTGTCTAAAGTATATCCTTATGCTAGAATCCTAAGTGACAAAGTTGATAATCCTTATCCATTATGCTAGTATGACTCATTAACTAATTTATTTATTATTTATTTATTATTATGGGCTACTAGTAATAATACTTGGGCTAATTAATTGGGTCACTAGCTAGAGTAGGGTGGGCTTGAATCCAACAAGGTAGAAAGTGTAACGACCCTGGATTTTCCAACATTTATTTATTAATAATTACTATTATAAATACTTGTGATTAAACGAATGTATGTTATTACATTTACATGTTGCCATGATTGCCCGAACTTGACTTTAATTGCCCGAAACGTCTTTGTGACACCCAGAACTTTCACGAATAATATTTTTAGATATTATTTACATTCATGATTAGTTTTATTAATCATTTTAATTAACTAAGGTTGTTGGTTAATTACTTGGGCTTTTGTTGGACTTTATTTGTTAATTTTTGAACTTGGGCTTTGTTTAATGTTAATGGACTCATGGTTTTGGGCTTATAAGCCCACCCTACACTTTAAGTGGACTAACTAGCCACTCTTTCACTTGTAAGTATTAAATTGAACCTTAACTAGTTAGTTTTACTTGAAGGAATCTAGTTAACTTGTTATCCCCATGCATAACCATTCTTTATCCACCTTTTATGAGCTTTACATGCAAGAACCCAACAAACAACTTCCCCCTCCCTTTGTACAGCTGAAACCGTGGCCTTTAGGCATGGTTAGGAGTGCTTTTGTTTCATTTCTCATTACTTGTTTACTCTCATTCTCTCACAATTTCAAACACTCTCAAACTTGCTTCATTCTCTCTCACTTTTCTCTCTAGTTCTTGTAAGTAAACTTGAATCATTCTTCCTTTCTTTCCTTTGTAAAACCATGACATATCACTCTTCATCATCATCATTCTTTGTTTGTTAAATCTTTAGTTACTTGTGTTGATTACTAGTTGTTATCCTTCTTTACTTACATGTTATTATAAATCAAACTCACTAGTTTGTTCATCACTTTATCTTGTATTAACAAGAACATTCAAGAACTAAACTCTCTAGTTTAGGTTCTACATATAATGTTTTGAAAGATTAAAGTTCATAGTTGTAAATCATGCTTGTAAGTCATGTTAGTAAACTTTAAAGTTTACTTTCTTAAAGATCAAACTTTGGTTTGAATCTTTAAAGTATGAACAACAATGAACTAATTACTTGTTTAAATTAGTTTGTTACTTCATTTACTTGCACTTTAATTTCATGTTGTTGGTTGTATTTGGTTAAATGTTACTAGTTAACTTTGATCTCATTAATCTTGAACTTAAAGTTAACTTTAAGAGTTCAAGAACATGTAAATGAAACTTTTTAATTATAACTTGGTACACTTATGGTAGATCTAGACTTTTAAGTCTTGGATCTTCAAGATCAAACTATGAACTATGTTCTACAACTCAATATCTTGATTTCATAAGTTTACTTCAAGTTTGTAACTTGTTTTTACTTATAAAGTTCATGTATGTGTTAGATCTAAGACTTTGATGTAACTTTGGTTCATCAAACTTCATACAACTCTTAAGTGAGTTGTGCTTCATGTCTTAGACTTGCACTTGGGTTATGATGGTCAAATCTTGGTCAAGATGATTCAAACACATAAATGAGTTGTACACTTGAAGTTATATGCATCAAGGATGAGAACCGTGATAAGCATCGAGCACCGGAACCCATTATTTTCTGTTTACTGTCTTCTACCTAGTGTTTTGGTGATCCTGTAACAGACCAGTAGACCTGGGTTGTTGTGATTATGATTTTCAAATATCTCTGTTCGAGTAGATAACTTTTCATATAGGACTCGTCTTAATCCGAGTTACGGTTTAGGATTTATGGCCCTCCGATCGTCACTATGTCCTTTTAACGTTGTGCAGAAATTTCTGACCTACTCGCACTTAGAACGTCGCCAAGGTCAAACGAAGACGAGTTTGCTTCTGTAAATTTTACCACACTTAAGGGACTCATATACGGAGCCATGGCCACTGGTCTCACCTTAATTCAGTAAGGGTAGAGGCCGTGGTGACTCATCGAAGTCAGCTTTTGTTTTAAACTACTTTCATGAACGAAACCTACTTTACACCTTTTGTTAAATGATGAATGATGATGACCCTTAAGACCTTATTTACATACTTTAAACCTATTAAGACAATTTACTGACTTACTACTATTTGCCTTAGGTTGAGGACCTTCGGACCGATTACTTGCACACCTTTTCCGAACCGACTTTACGACTACATTATCATTGTGAGTTATAGCATTCCCTTTTTACTTTAACTTATTTTGGGAACTGAGAATGCATGCGGATTTTATATTTTACATACTAGGCACGAGTACTTAAACTTATATATGTGTGGGTTATACAACGGCATAAACATTTCCTTTAGCTCGGTAACGTTTAATCATTGGTTTTTGAACCGTGAACGCGAATCTTAGATATGGATCCATAGGGTTTGACATCCCCACTCGGGCTAGTCGCGCTAGCATTTAACGAGCGTTTAATACTTCATAAACATACGCACTTGCCAAGTGTACTTTCAGGGGGTATAAACGTTAAGTTAGTTACCAAGTGCCCACGGTTAACATATACTTTATCATACTGTTTTGAAACGCTCTTTGTAGCACTGAAATCTCGTGGCCTACCTTACTTACTGTTATACTTAAACTATAGCTCACCAACCTTTGTGTTGACGTTTTTAAGCATGTTTTTCTCAGGTGCTTGAGGTTAGCTTCCGCTATGTACTAGTCGTGCTGTAGACACCCACTGCTTAGAGTTGTTATCGCATGAACTACTTTATTTTGCATTCAAACATTAGTACTTTTGAACTATGACTTGTAACGACCGTTGTGGTCACATACACTTATTATTTGCTTCTACTTAGTGAAGCATACTTTTGGATTGTAAAACATTCGATGTTGGCTTAGACATCACTTTATTAATGAATGCAAACTCTTTTTGAAAATGCATATAGTACTTAACCTTGTAATGATCCTGTTGTTGATGATTCGTACATGATGGTTTTGTACGGGGCATCACATTTGGTATCAGAGCATTGGTTGTAGGGAATTAGGTTGCATTAGTGAGTCTAAGACCGACCCGATTAGGATTCACTAATAGGACTAATCTACAACTTGCTAGTTTACGTGTTTCTACTGAACTTACTGCATGCTGCTGCTTGCTTTTACTGCTATATGCCGTATGCTACTACATGATTTCACTACTGTATGATATCACTTGCTTTCGATTGCATGCTACTTCTGTACGACTCGTTATTATTGCCATGCTGCTTATTGATATACATGATTTAAACTGTTGGCCAAATACGTGCTTGCTTTATGACTTACTGACATGGAAAATTTATTTTTCCTTGTTCAGATGTCGGATGTACCACCTGCTAGCGTTTTGGGCAGTTTAGACTCTTTAGCTACTCCACCTACCACCGTTGCCGATCCACCGATCCCGATACGCACGAGTGACCCCGGCGCTTCATCTTCCGGGACTAGCAGCCAGCCGCATGCACCAGTGGCTACTATTGACGGACACGTGGACCCTGCGGAGATTCCAGCTCCGTCTGCTCCCAGACCCTCGGATTCATAGCCCCGCATCGGTGGTGTTGTGATCCCCGCGGAGTTCGGGGAAGGGCCATTCCGTAACCATATGCGCATGTCGTGCCAACGCGCTCCAGATGGACGTTTAGTGCCGATTCCGCCATTCAGACACAGAGAGATGTTGGCCGCCTTCGGACTGCCAGTTCAGCCACCCGTGTCTCCACCACATGATTCGGATGACTCATCATCCGCCGATTCTTCATCAGATGATTCTTCATCAGACTCCAGTGACGACGAGGACCCTGCTGATATACCTATTCAGGCACCCTCCACCCCGCCGAAGAAGCGGTACCGTCCTGATGGCACCATCATTCCAGGGGTGAATAGAGGTCGTGCTTTCACTGATGCTTTTGGTCGGCGTCGGAGGGTTACTGCCCGTAAGCGGCTTGTGCCGTACCCTGCCGACCCACTCATACGTAAGGCACCTCGTTACGTGCTGACTATTTCTGGAGCCGGGACATCTGCACCCCGTTTCGTGCAGTCTGCACCACCCGCTCCACCAGCACCATCCGCTCCACCGACCCCACCTGCACCACCAGCACCGCCTGCCCCACCAACTCCCACTGTCGAGGAATTGACAAGGGAGGTGGGAACCCTCCAAGCTCGGGTTACTGAGCTCGAGGAGCAGTTGGCTCAGGTTTTAGACATCCTACACCCACCTTCACCGTAGGACCTTTTGTATTAGATTTCATGATGTAATCTAGTTGTAGATTCTTATTTCACTTATGTATTGTACGGACTTATTCAGATGTATGAAACTTATTATTATTAATGGAACTTTACGTTATTTAATTCTTGCACGATGTTCTATTTACATTACTGTACGATGATTCTGTGGTATTTGTACCTAGATACGTTATTTAATAACATGAGATGTTTTGATTCCATGTTGGTTACTATATACTATATTATTACTATATTGAATGCTGGATTTTGACTTGAGTCAAAATTTTTGTTTAGAACATCATGGCAAACGGTCGATCCACACCTACTGCTGCTCAAATTGAAGAGATGATCCAAGAACGTGTAGCCGCAGCCCTAGCAGAAAGAAACCTCCAAGCTCCACCGCCACCACCACCGGTTATCCCACCCGTTCGAAATGGGTGTACTTACAAGGAATTCCAGAGCTGCAAACCGCATAACTTCAGTGGAACCGAGGGACCGGTTGGTCTCACCAGATGGTTCGAGAAACTTGAATCAGTATTCCAAGTTAGCAACTGTTCGGAGGATAATAAGACCAAGTTTGCTTCGTGCACGCTATCTGACGGCGCGCTAACGTGGTGGAACACGTTAGCTCAAGCGAAAGGCATTGATGAGGTGTATGCTACGCCATGGGAGGAATTCAAAGCTGCTATGATTGATGAGTATTGTTCGAGAACCGAAATCCAGAAGATGGAAATCGAATTTATGCAGTTAAAGGCCGTTGGGAACGACCTTGATGGCTACAAAAGGAGATTTTTGGAACTAGCTCTTATGTGTCCGACAATGGTCACCCCGAAATTCAAGCGTATGGAGAGATACTTCTGGGGACTTCCTAAGTCCATCAAAGGAAACGTCACATCGTCCAAACCACCGAATGTTCCCGAAGCAATGCGCATGGCGCATACCCTCATGAATCAGATTCTTATTGATGAGCCGGAGAAGGCTAAGTTTGAGGCTGGTAGTAGCGAAAAGCGAAAGTGGGATAATAATAATAACAACAACAACAACAACAACAACAACAACAACAACAACAACAACAACAACAACAACAACAACAACAACAACAACAACAACCACCACCACCACCACAACAACAAGGGGAGAACCTATGACCAGACCCCCGCCAAGAGGCACAACAACGGTGGAAACCCCAACCCCAATAACAACACCAAATCCAACCCGAACTACAAGGGAACCTTACCACAATGCAAGAGGTGTTACAAACACCACACTGGGTATTGCAATGTTGTCTGTGAGAAATGCCAACGGGCTGGGCATATCGGGAAAGACTTCAAGGTCACCACTTTGAATGGGAAGCCAAACACCAATGGGCCAAAGAAGTGCTACGAATGCGGGCAGACGGGCCATTTCATAAATGCGTGCCCAAACAAGCGAAAAGACGGCGAACCACCCCGCGCTAGAGCTTTCAACGTTAATGCAAGGGACGCCCGAGAAAATCCCGACTTGGTGACAGGTATATTCAAAATTAACAACCTTTTAGCTTCTGTCTTGTTTGATACTGGTGCGGATAGAAGTTATGTATGTAGACATTTTTGCGATAAGATTAATTGGTCATTAGTCCCGTTAAAAGAAAGTATGCTTGTCGAGGTCGCCAACGGTAAACTTGAAAAGGTTGACCATATTAGTCGTGGAGCTATTATCAACATAGCTGGAGCAGATTTCGAAATTGACTTGATACCTATCAAACTGGGAAGTTTTGACGTGATCGTCGGTATGGATTGGTTGAACAAGATAAGGGCTGATATTATCTGTGAAGATAAAGCACTTCGCATACCACAAGGAGATGGCGAACCACTGGTTATCTATGGAGAGAGATGTACCTCGAAGTTGAACCTCATTAGTTGCGTGAAAGCACAAAAGATTATGAAGAAGGGACGTTTTGCTGTCCTAGCACATGTGAAAGCGGTAGAAACTGAGGTGAAGAGCGTGAACGACGTTCGAATTGTGAACGAATTTTCCGATGTCTTCCCAGAGGAATTGCCTGAATTGCCGCACTTGTAGCTCGCGCACCTTATAGACTCGCACCTTCTGAGATGCAAGAATTACAAAGTCAACTATAAGAACTACTTGATCGAGGATTTATCCAACCAAGCTTCTCGCCTTGGGGCGCACCTGTGTTGTTTGTGAAGAAGAATGATGGATCCTTCCGTATGTGTATCGACTACCGTGAACTCAACAAATTGACTATCAAGAATCGGTATCCTCTTCCATGAATTGATGATCTTTTTGATCAACTACAAGGATCGAGTGTTTACTCAAAGATCGATTTGCGATCCGGATATCACCAGCTAAGGGTGAAGGAAAGTGACGTGATGAAGACTGCATTTAGAACTCGTTATGGTCATTATGAGTTTCTCGTGATGCCATTCGGATTGACCAATGCACCTGCCATGTTCATGGACCTCATGAATCGTGTCTGCAAGCCGTACTTGGATAAGTTTGTTATCGTCTTCATAGATGATATTCTCATCTACTCTAAGAGCGAAGAAGAGCATGAGCAACACCTCTGACTAGTACTTGAACTCTTGAGACAAGAGCAACTTTACGCAAAATTCTCCAAGTGTGAATTTGAGTTGAAGGAAGTTCAATTTATGGGTCATGTTGTGAGCGACCAGGGTATCAAAGTTGATCCCACCAAGAATGAAGCTATCAGCAAGTAGGAGACCCCCACTACTCCAACTCACATTCGCCAATTCCTAGGTCTCGCCAGTTACTACCAAAGATTCATCCAAGGATTTTCTCTGATTGCGCGTCCTTTGACCGCGCTGACTCACAAGGGTAAGAAGTTCATCTGGGAACCCGCATACGAATCAGCATTTCAAACTTTGAAGAAGAAGTTAACCACCGCACCTATCCTATCACTTCCTGAGGGCAGTGACGACTTTGTTGTTTATTGTAATGCATCGAAGAGTGGTTTTGGTTGTGTACTGATGCAATGATCAAAGGTTATTGCCTATGCCTCCCGCCAATTGAAGATTCACGAGCGGAACTACACTACTCATGATCTTGAACTTGGAGCCGTTGTCTTTGCGCTTAAACTGTGGAGAAATTTTTTGTATGGAACTAAGAGCACTATCTTCACCGATCACAAGAGTCTCCAGCACATCTTCGATTAGAAGCAACTGAATATGAGATAGCGTCGATGGATCGAGACGCTCAACGACTACGGTTGTGAACTCCGTTATCACCCTGGCAAGGCCAATGTTGTAGCTGACGCTTTGAGCCGAAAGGAGAGGACGGCACCTCTTCGTGTTAGGGCTCTGAACATCACCATTCATTCGAACCTCAACAGCCAGATCAGAGTAGCCCAAGATGAGGCTCTCAAGGATGAGAATATATCTCACGAACATTTGAACATACTTGTCTCTCGATTCGAGGTTAGGGAGTCTGGACTCCGATGTTATGCTGGAAGAATTTGGGTACCTTGTTATGGATATCTACGGAACCTTATACTTGATGAAGCCCACAAGTCAAGATATTCTATTCATCCTGGAGCGGTAAAAATGTACCACGACCTTAAAGTACAGTATTGGTGGCCAAATCTTAAGAAGGACGTTGCGACTTATGTTGGTAAGTGTTTGACTTGCTCGAAGGTTAAAGCCGAGCATCAGAGACCTTCTGGTTTACTTCAGCAACCAGAAATCCCACAATGGAAGTGGGAAAGGATCACAATGGATTTCATTACTAAGCTGCCGAAGACGGTGGGCGGATACGATACCATTTGGGTTATTGTTGACCGCCTTACCAAATCTGCACACTTCCTAGCGATGAAGAAAACTGATACAATGGAAAGACTTGCTCAATTATACATCAAGGAGGTTGTATCTCATCACGGTGTACCTTTATCGATCATCTCAGATCACGATCCCCGTTTTGCTTCTAGATTCTGGCGTTCTTTGCAAGAAGCCATGGGAACTCGTCTCGACATGAGCACTGCTTATCATCCTCAGACTGATGGGCAAAGTGAATGAACTATTCAGACTTGGAGGACATGTTGCGCGCATGTGTCATTGATTTCGGCAAGGCCTGGGAAAGGCATTTGCCGTTAGCCGAATTCTCGTACAACAACAGTTACCACTCGAGCATTAATACTGCACCTTTTGAAGCATTGTATGGCCGTAAGTGTCGTTCTCCTATTTGTTGGGCCGAAGTAGGCAAAAAGCAAATTACCGGACCCGAGGTAGTCCATGAAACAACAGAGAAGATTGCTCAGATTCAAGCTAGACTTAAGACTGCCCGTGATCGCCAAAAGAGTTATGCCGATCTCAAACGTAAAGACTTTGAATTCAACGTTGGTGATCGTGTAATGTTGAATGTTGCACCTTGGAAAGGTGTGATCCGTTTTGGAAAACGTGGAAAGTTAAACCCACGATACATTGGTCCTTTTGAGATCTTGGAACGTGTTGGACCAGTTGCATACCGTTTGGACCTACCAGCACAATTGAGCTCAGTTCATCCTACCTTCCACGTGTCAAACTCGAAGAAGTGTCTTGTTGCACCTGAACTTATCATACCACTTGAAGAACTTACAATTGATGACAAACTCCACTTTGTGGAGGAACCTGTTGAAATTATGGATCGTGAGATCAAAACTTTGAAACGCAACAAGATTCCGATCGTCCGAGTGCGATGGAATTCCAAACGAGGACCTGAGTTTACTTGGGAGCGAGAGGACCAAATGATGCGGAAGTATCCTCACCTTTTCCCGACTCCTCCATCTACCTCAGCTTAAATTTCGGGACAAAATTTTCTTTAACAGGTGGGTAATGTAACGACCCTGGATTTTCCAACATTTATTTATTAATAATTACTATTATTAATACTTGTGATTAAACGAATGTATGTTATTACATTTACATGTTGCCATGATTGCCCGAACTTGACTTTAATTGCCCGAAACATCTTTGTGACACCCGGAACTTTCACGAATAATATTTTTAGATATTATTTACATTCATGATTAGTTTTATTAATCATTTTAATTAACTAAGGTTGTTGGTTAATTACTTGGGCTTTTGTTGGACTTTATTTGTTAATTTTTGAACTTGGGCTTTGTTTAATGTTAATGGACTCATGGTTTTGGGCTTATAAGCCCACCCTACACTTTAAGTGGACTAACTAGCCACTCTTTCACTTGTAAGTATTAAATTGAACCTTAACTAGTTAGTTTTACTTGAAGGAATCTAGTTAACTTGTTATCCCCATGCATAACCATTCTTTATCCACCTGTTATGAGCTTTACATGCAAGAACCCAACAAACAACTTCCCCCTCCCTTTGTGCAGCTGAAACCGTGGCCTTTAGGCATGGTTAGGAGTGCTTTTGTTTCATTTCTCATTACTTGTTTACTCTCATTCTCTCACAATTTCAAACACTCTCAAACTTGCTTCATTCTCTCTCACTTTTCTCTCTAGTTCTTGTAAGTAAACTTGAATCATTCTTCCTTTCTTTCCTTTGTAAAACCGTGACATATCACTCTTCATCATCATCATTCTTTGTTTGTTAAATCTTTAGTTACTTGTGTTGATTACTAGTTGTTGTTATCCTTCTTTACTTACATGTTATTATAAATCAAACTCACTAGTTTGTTCATCACTTTATCTTGTATTAACAAGAACATTCAAGAACTAAACTCTCTAGTTTAGGTTCTACATATAATGTTTTGAAAGATTAAAGTTCATAGTTGTAAATCATGTTTGTAAGTCATGTTAGTAAACTTTAAAGTTTACTTTCTTAAAGATCAAACTTTGGTTTGAATCTTTAAAGTATGAACAACAATGAACTAATTACTTGTTTAAATTAGTTTGTTACTTCATTTACTTGCACTTTAATTTCATGTTGTTGGTTGTATTTGGTTAAATGTTACTAGTTAACTTTGATCTCATTAATCTTGAGCTTAAAGTTAACTTTAAGAGTTCAAGAACATGTAAATGAAACTTTTTAATTATAACTTGGTACACTTATGGTAGATCTAGACTTTTGAGTCTTGGATCTTCAAGATCAAACTATGAACTATGTTCTACAACTCAATATCTTGATTTCATAAGTTTACTTCAAGTTTGTAACTTGTTTTTACTTATAAAGTTCATGTATGTGTTAGATCTAAGACTTTGATGTAACTTTGGTTCATCAAACTTCATACAACTCTTAAGTGAGTTGTGCTTCATGTCTTAGACTTGCACTTGGGTTATGATGGTCAAATCTTGGTCAAGATGATGCAAACACATAAATGAGTTGTACACTTGAAGTTATATGCATCAAGGATGAGAACCGTGATAAGCATCGAGCACCGGAACCCATTATTTTCTGTTTACTGTCTTCTACCTAATGTTTTGGTGATCCTGTAACAGACAAGTAGACCTGGGATGTTGTGATTATGATTTTCAAATATCTCTGTTCGAGTAGATAACTTTTCATATAGGACTCGTCTTAATCCGAGTTACGGTTTAGGATTTATGGCCCTCCGATCGTCACTATGTCCTTTTAACGTTGTGCAGAAATTTCTGACCTACTCGCACTTAGAACGTCGCCACGGTCAAACGAAGGCGAGTTTGCTTCTGTAAATTTTACCACACTTAAGGGACTCATATACGGAGCCATGGCCACTGGTCTCACCTTAATTCAGTAAGGGTAGAGGCCGTGGTGACTGATCGAAATCAGCTTTTGTTTTAAACTACTTTCATGAACGAAACCTACTTTACACCTTTTGTTAAATGATGAATGATGATGACCCTTAAGACCTTATTTACATACTTTAAACCTATTACGACGATTTACTGACTTAGTACTATTTGCCTTAGGTTGAGGACCTTCGGACCGATTACTTGCACACCTTTTCCGAACCGACTTTACGACTACATTATCATTGTGAGTTATAGCATTCCCTTTTTACTTTAACTTATTTTGGGAACTGAGAATGCATGCGGATTTTATGTTTTACATACTAGACACGAGTACTTAAACTTATATATGTGTGGGTTATACAATGGCATAAACATTCCCTTTAGCTCGGTAACGTTTAATCATTGGTTTTTGAACCGTGAACGCGAATCTTAGATATGGATCCATAGGGTTTGACATCCCCACTCGGGCTAGTCGCGCTAGCATTTAACGAGTGTTTAATACTTCGTAAACATATGCACTTGCCAAGTGTACTTTCAAGGGGTATAAACGTTAAGTTAGTTACCAAGTGCCCACGGTTAACATATACTTTATCATACTGTTTTGAAACGCTCTTTGTAGCACTGAAATCTCGTGGCCTACCTTACTTACTGTTATACTTAAACTATAGCTCACCAACCTTTGTGTTGACGTTTTTAAGCATGTTTTTCTCAGATGCTTGAGGTTAGCTTCCGCTGTGTACTAGTCGTGCTGTAGACACTCGCTGCTTAGAGTTGTTATCGCATGAACTACTTTATTTTGCATTCAAACATTAGTACTTTTGAACTATGACTTGTAACGACCGTTGTGGTCACATACACTTATTATTTGCTTCTACTTAGTGAAGCATGCTTTTGGATTGTAAAACATTCGATGTTGGTTTAGACATCAGTTTAGTAATGAATGCAAACTCTTTTTGAAAATGCATATAGTACTTAACCTTGTAATGATCCTGTTGTTGATGATTCGTACACGATGGTTTTGTACGGGGCATCACAGAAAGTCCAACAAGACTAACTATTGGGCTTTAGCAATTAAATAAATAAAATTAAGCATCCAAAGGCCCAAGTAATTATTATTATAAAATAATAATTAATATTTCGCTGTCCAAATATTCCGGTTCCGACAAAAGTCAAACGTGCGCGCAGTCCGCGTTTTATTCGTAACGGCAAGTAACACTAACTGTTATAAAGCATCCGGTGGACAAGTTAAGCATTCTACATACACCAAGGAACGTTTTAGGGTAAATATGAATATAAAACACGTGTGCCAAGGTTCCGGAGTAATAAAGTAACACAGTACGCACAAATACGCAGTTTCGCTAAAATACAAGGCACAAAAGCAAGTCGAAAAAGTCGGGTCGTTACAGTTATGCTGAAACCTTGACGGTTTAGAAGTTTTATTTACGGATCACCCTTTCCGCTTGTTCACGTGACTATAACCTAGTATTAGGACCTGATCAACCCTAGGATACAAGCTAAGTAGTTATGTGTGCTTAACGTCACCATAGGGATATAGTACCTACGTATGAATAACCATTTATTCATCATAGAAGAGCTGCCCATTTAGATTGTGATTAGAGTTAGCAATAGAGAGTTCAGTGAACACTAGCTTACTCAGAAGCATGATTCGTGTCAGAAGCAATGTTCTTGAGATATTGTAAGATGATCCGGGGTTGAATAAGTGATCGCAAAGGAGAGACTTCTATCCCAATTAGCAGTACCTTAGAATATCTAAGATTGCACATATGTTAATATTAAGGCATAGCATAGTGATTCAGTGGTAGGATATTGCTTTAGTTAGATAACTAGGATTAAGAAAAGCTGAGACGTTCCTTTATTGGGTAAACCACTTTGTTCATGTACCTAGGATTTCATCCATAAGGTCGTTCAACCTTTCAGGTTAACGTTGGGAGTAGGGATACCTGTCTTAGCCAGAATCTTCAAAGCCTAAACTCTTAGTGACAAATCAGTTAGGTTCACAGCCCAGTTGATTGAGGTTTAGTGTTTATTCTAGGAAGTCAAACTCTTGCGATAATTCCCCTTCAGGATTCTATTCTTCACACCTATCTTTACTTTTATTATCGCATTACTATTTTATCTAGTTAATCTATCACCTCTTGTCACTAGGGTTAACTATATAGGCACTTTCGTCCCACATTACTGAGCAAACATACAAAAATACGTACCTGAGTTATATTTACCATTTACTTGTTAAAAGGAAGACAAGTAGGTGAGCTATAGCTTGGAACCCCAGCTAAATATAAATAATAAAACAACCACTACTCGCCCTCGTGGTAGCTGATTCTGACGTGCCACGGCCTAACGACACCGCAAAAATAAAACCGTCCGTTTCGGCCATATCATGAGAGTAAGAAGAGTTTTTGGCGCCACTGCCGGGGACTTATTTTCTGTTTGTTAAGGTAATCGTTGATTCTATCAAGATATCTGAGATTCTTGAGTGGTGTCTAAGAAAGACAATTATACACGGACTTGGTTATTGGATTTTCCGAACAGTCTCCAATTATATTGGAACCAAAAGGATCCTGCCTCTCCGTTGTCTGCCTGGCCACTTGTTTCAAAGATAAATTGACAAGAATCACACATGCTTAACAAGCAGAGAGTTTGTCGGTATAGGATTTAAAGTCGCCATTATAGTAAACTCTTTTCAAAATTATAAAAACAAAATATTAATTATGGTTTTAATTTCTGTAGTTTCTAGTTCAAACTTAACCGACTACGAAGAAAGTGCGAATGGCAGTTGCTCTCCCACAACTTCGGAAACCGGCGAAGTTTTTCTTTATAAACCTAAAACAAATCTAAACCCTGATGAGTCCCATCAAGACTTAGTTCTTGATTCTTGTAGTCCAAGAAGCCGGATAATTTCATCTGACTTAGAGAGTTCATTGCTTTTGGATAAGTTTTACTCAAATGAACCAGGATTCGACCCTCTTCACAAACCAAAAGGGAGGTTCAGTCTTAACGAACTCCTGATTATGGAAGATGAGATACGGGAAGAATATCCAACTATTTTCAACTATCCAGACTTGTTCGAATTTAATCCTAAAGAGATACGAAACCCTGATAAAATAAAAGCTCCGTTTATTGGAAATCTGTTAAATCCTAGCAGAAGGTTAGACGTCTATAGAGAATTCTTTAGGCACCTCTATTCCTCAAACTTCCTATTTTCAACATTTCAAATCAATCTGTTAAAAGAGCTGCGTTCTCAGATTCGTTCTCTTCATAAACTGTTAAAAGAATGTGGGGATGACCTTTTCGTCAAGTATCGGGATGCAGAAATTAATTTCAAATTCGATTTAGAGTCATTCGTCAGTTTTCTCCCTCACTTCACTAATAAGAAAATTTCTCCAATTCATATAAACCGTTATGTCTCGGCAATGATCTCTGAATTAGAATTTTGGATTGAAAGCAAGAAACCTAACCCTATTTCAACCTACGGAAACCGAGATTTCTTCTACTTTGATCCAGCCTCATTTCTCATCAAAATATTAATTGAAGCTTTTCCGGATTCTTCCAAGGAAAGAATACATCAGAATTTCTTCGCAAAAAGAAAGGAAGTATATTCGGAACTCGTGCAAATCCTCACTATGTCAAAATTTCCATTTACAACTCTGCAAAGGAAGATCATTCGAGAAATATCTTCAAACTTTAAATTTACTATCGGTGATCCTGACTGCGCGGAAGATCTTCTATTTCAAGACACAGTGGCAAAACTTCTTTTTGAACTTAATTATAGAGATACTGGGCCAAGGGATGGAATTTCAAACACTAAGAAAGTTAAAAGGGCTTTTGTTAAACTTATGGACGATATCGAAGATTTACAGAAGCGCGAGTGCAAGATGTTAAGAGATTTCGAAATATTTTCAATACACTCCGCTGATTTACTCTGGATGGTCACAGAAGCTTTAAACTTGTCTTTCTTTCCGCGTCATTTCTGGAATTTAGTTGTAGAACCTGTGTAATTTGTGTTTTCAATAAAAATAAAATATTTTAATTTTTAGTTGTCTTTTCTTATTTTAGTTAGTAATATATCTTAGAAAATATATATATAAAAAAAAGAACAACATAATATAAAATAACCGGATTAAAATCTGAGGTATTATTTTATTTATCTTTTCTTAAAACCCTTTAAATTTTAAAATCATAAAAACTTAAAAATTGTGCAAGTCGGATCGGGGAAATAAGCCCGCGAGCCACACGGGCCTCTTCTTTTTCCTTCTCCTTCCCTTTTCTTCCTCTCTTTCTCCTTTCTTTTTGATTTTCTTCTTCCCTTTCTGTTCCCCTTCACCGACGGCACCACCACCACCCTACCACACTCGATTTTCAACCAAATTCGACGAATCAAAGCTTGAAACTTGTTCTCTCTAACCTCCTAAACTCGATTCCATCATCAATTTCGCTCAAAAGGTACTCTTTCTTGATGAAAATTCGAATTTTCTCATAGGGTCAAATTTTTGAATTTTTAGAAAAACCTTGTTTTTGACTCAATTTTGGATTCCTTTATGCTTAGATAGATAATGTGATTACTTTGTGTTAGTTTTTAGGCTTGATTGAGATATTTTGGATAGTTTTTGGCTCGCGACTAGTTAGTTGAGGCTTTAGGGTAAAATTTGGTGAAATCTTTGGAAATTTGATGTTTTGCTGGCTTAGTTAGGCTTAGTGATTCATTAGGAGTGCTTAGAAACTGAATTTGGAACAAAATAGGCTTGTTTGCTTAAATTTGGTATTTTTGGTCAAACTACACGTAATTAGGACCTCGGTTTTTCCTATAGTTAAAACGTTTTTAAAACTTAGGATTGCCTTAAAACTAGTTCAAATGACGAAATCATTGATTTGCTCGTGAAAATGTAGCTTAATCCTTGATTTTCCTTATTTTGTACGTTTTGAACAAAATGATTATTTTTCGGTCAAACGGCCCTAATCTTTGACTTTAACATGTTATAGCTCAAGTTTGATGGTTAAAATATTTAAGGTAATTAAAATGGTTGTTAGGGTCATTGTATGCTTAAAAATCATCACATTTGTTTCAAAATTGCGTATTACGACTAAATGGCTATAATTATTATTTATTGCATTATTTATTGTAATCACGGGTACACTTTGAATTTTGCTCAAAAGTAAGCTTATAGTTCATTTAAATGTTGTTTGTGGTAATTTTGGCTATATTTGACTATAACAGGAATTTGAAAAATCCCATTTTTAAAGCCCTCATTTCGAATTTTTTTTCGAAAAATATAGGCATTTTTGGATTCTAAGTCTAAATTTTTGGAGCATAACCTATTTTACTTGATTTTTGCAGATGGCCAATCGATTACCAAATGATTACGAGTTACCCCATTATCTTCGCGGGCAAGAAAATCCGGATGATAATGAGCCGTTTATGAGAGTTTGGATTAACCGAAATAAAGCGGGTAACAAATACATCAACTGGACGATATTGGAAAAATGTGGTTGGGCTGATGAGCTCAGAAGAATCTTGACCTTCCAAGCCGAGGGTAGAACGCACCGGGCATGGAAACAGTTGTTTGAGTTAAACAAAACGACATACAACGAGCCATACGCAGAGTTTATGGCTACCTAGAGTTTTGATTCGGATGTCAATCCGAAAGATTATAATAATCAAGAGTGCATTCATTTTCGACACCAAAACCACATGTATCACCTGACTCTCGCACGGTTTGCGAGACACTTGGAGTTGTATAAATCATCGCAGCTCACCCGGCCAATACTCAGGAATGGATCTACCACCTTGAATCACATGGATCATCAAGCTTTCTGGCAAGAGCACACCACTGATAACGGGCCATGGCAATCGGGTAAAAAGGCATCCAAATTCGCCAACCCCGTATTCCGAATCCTCCACCACCTAATCACCAAAACCCTCCATCCTAAAGCCAGATTTAGCGGAGTTGTTACGATCAGACACATGCACCTGATGCACGCCATGATGAATAACCAGAATATGCAGGTGGCACATCTCCTAGCTCAGGCTCTCACCAGTGAGAAGAATTCGGCACACACAGTTGTGCCAGTTTTAGGGGGTGTTGTTACTAGGTTGCTTCAGAACATGCGTGTTTTGGGAAGTGTTGAATGGTTTAACTATAGGACTGGGGCCGTGTCAGAGGAAATAGGGTATAAGCTGCTGAGCAGCTGGGATTACATTCGTGTTGAGGATGAGTAGTTAATCATTCAGGCGAACCCAGAGATACCCGGTTCTGAAGATCGGACGGTACCAGGGGTGAGAGTACAGGGATTCAGACCTGATACTCGGACACGGGACGGTAGTTGTGATGGCCCCGTCAAAACACTTAACGGCTCCGTCACTTGGTCCCACAGCTTGATCGAACTTAAATGAATTTAACAAACGACATTGCATTCTTTTATTTCAAAAATTTCCCAAAAAGGAAAGCATACCAAAATATGTAGTTTAAAAGTAACCCAACATATTAGTTAACCAAAGTTGACATAAAACATTGTCAACAAACCACAAGTTTAAATTATCCAAAAACAGAATGCAAGCTTAAGTTTCATAAATTGTTTCATTAACATCTGCCCAAATGCATGCAGACTCTTCTAAACACAGCGGAAGCATCACATAAACTCAAGTACCTTTGAAAACATGCGAGTAAACTGTCAACACAAAGGTTGAGTGAATTATAGGTTTAAATAATTGAATAAACTTTAGACCACAAGATTTAAAAATGTTAGAAAACATTAAACATTATTCCATTATCAATGAGCCACCTGGTAACCACTTAACCCTTTATTTACCCTTGCTAAACACAATAATAATATACATTGGACAGTGTATCTACAACAAAATACGAAGTACTAAACATTTCGATTATAAATTGCTAGCGCGACTAGCTCGAAATGGGGTTGTCAAACCTGATAGATCTATCCGTAGGATTCGCGTTCACCGGTAGAAACCAATGATTACAGTTACCAGACTAGAGAGTATTTTTGTCCAACTCACAATGAATAATTTAAATTTAATTGTCACTTGTGTCTAAACGTGAAATAAAATGCATGTAATCACATCCCAAAAATATACTTTAAAAAGTATGTAAAAACGGGACTATAACTCACCTTAATAGTAACGAAGTAACTAACACAATTAAGCGAACAGCAAATGAGTACAGTGATCAGGAATGATCACAACGCCGACCTATAAATAAAGCAGGTCGATATAAATAACTAACTTAGGTCAAGTTTAATATGATAGCTATTGTACATGTTGCAAGTAGTCATTGAACAGTACTCAGCATGCATCGATTTGATCAGAACAGCGTACGGACACACACTTTCTATTTTTAGCAGGTTTCCATTTTTGGAAGGTTTCTATTTTTGGAAAGTTTCTATTTTTGGAAAGTTTCTATTTTTGGAAAGTTTCTATTTTAGGAAAGTTTCCTTAATTAGAAAGTCAACAAAAGTCAACTGAAAGTCAAAGTCAACCAAAAGTCAACTCAAAAGTCAACCTTGGTCAAACATAGTCAACGTAAATTTTAAAAGTGTAAGTTGTAATAATAATGTAAGTTATAATGTTTATTAAAGTTAAATATGTCTAATTATGTCATAACATAAGTTTAATTAAATTAAAATGAATTATTAAAGTTAATATAAGTTTAAATGATATAATTAATATAACATAAGTATTTAATTAATTAATTAAATATTAGTCATAATATAAGTATTATTAATTAATAATAAATTTTAAATCATATCATAAGTATTATTAATTAATAATGAATTATTAATCATATCATAAGTTTCTAATTATAATTATTAAATCATAACTGTTTAATAATTGAATTATAATTAAATAATAACTAAGCCTTATAATAATTAAATAATTAATTAATCCTTATTATAAGTCTTATAATAATAATCTTATAATATAAGTTTAATACTTATCATAAGTATTTTCCATTAATAATAAAAGTATTATCAATCATAAGTTTAATGAAAATGTTAATTAAATCATAAGTAATAATTAAATGATATAATAAATATATATATCATAAGTCTTAAAATTTTAATAATTACTTTTTATATCATAAGAAATTAAATGATAATGAAATTCATTATTTATATCATAAGTTTAATAATTAATCATAAGTTTTAAATCAAAAGTTCATCGGGTCGTATCTTGAGCCCCGGGTGTCGGTTTTCAGCGAGCCTTACATATATTTCCACCTAATCAAACCACCTGACACTTTGGTACACTCAAGAACACACCAATAACAGGCCACAAGTCGTGGTGATCAGCCATGACACCACTTGGAACTTCAATTTAATCAAAATCGTGTTTTAGCCATAACGGGTGATTCGTAGCTCGGATTTAGATGACCCGAACATGAAAGTTCGTCCCACCATTAATCCTAACACACTAACATACCCTAAATTCACCAAATATGGTCACAAAGTTGGACCAAGCCTGGTTCATAACAATATCACATTTCAATCTTAACAAAATACCATTTTGATAATATCTAGGGCTCCGGGAATCAAAACGACATGAATCCGGAGTCTAAAATTAATGTCTTGATGAGAGGAACTCATCTAGGTACTTTATTTTAACTTTTATAACAGTCACAATATCAGAAATACAAGAATTAGCTGCTGTCCCAATTATATCAAACCGAAAACATATGTATTTGAGTATTTCTATGCATACAAACACCATTACAACAACAAGTAATCATCATACTATTAATATATAATCAAAATACAGAAAAATAATGAAAAATCAAAAGTTCTAGGGTTAGGATTTATACCCTAATCAATAATCAACAAGTATAATCGCGTAGAGAACGGAATGAGGAACGCGTTGGTGTTGTTTAATCATTGATCCAACTATATTTTTTTTTTGATGATGATCATGATATGATGAGGGTTGGCGACGGCACAAGGAGAGGAGATAGAGGGAGAGCGAAAATAAATTTAGGTTTTGATAAATTGAAATAAAATGTGGAAATGATAGGAATGGTGCAAAAGTGAAGGGGTATACCCCCTCCCCCTTGGTCTCGGTCGAATGGGGTGTGTGGGGTGGGCCCCACAAGCCCAAGTTTGCTAAATGATGATTTACTTGTGGCCCGAAAGCCCGAACGAAACCCGAAATGCGAAAACATGCTTACGCGATTAAAAATTCGGAGAGATAACGAATACGCGACGAAAAATAAATATAAATACTATATATAATTATATGATCTTAAAATATCATATTTAAAATAATTAGGATTTAAATATCCCAAAAACTCGACCGTTGGTTTGAAAACCGAAAAGATTCACCGGATAGAAATCCGCGACACGTAGAAACGTATAACTCAAAATATTAATACAAATATTCACATAACACATAATAATTAATATATTATTATTAAAATAATAATATAGGTCATAGAAATGACGTAGCACAATTAACAGTTAATGGTCGTTAAATAATTAACGGTAAAAGATGGTCGTGACAGTACCTTCCCGTTACGGAAATTTCGTCCCGAAATTTAAGCAGGTGCAGGGGTTGACTCAGCATCTGGGAACAAATGCGGGTACTTCTGCTTCATCTGATATTCACGCTCCCAAGTGAACTCGGGACCGCGTCTGGCGTTCCATCTAACCCGGACAATAGGAATTCGGCTCTGCTTAAGAGTCTTAACTTCTCGATCCATAATTTCAATGGGTTCCTCAATAAAATGAAGTTGCTTATCAACATGAAGTTCTTCCAGAGGAATAGTTTTATCGGCTTCGGCCAAACACTTCTTTAAATTCGATACATGAAAAACATCGTGAACAGCACTGAGTTCTTGTGGCAACTTCAAACGATAAGCCGCATGTCCAACTCTCTCAACAATCTCAAACGGTCCAACAAAACGAGGACTTAACTTTCCCCTTTTACCAAAATGGATCACACCTTTCCAAGGTGAAACCTTTAACATAACACGATCACCAACTTGAAATTATACATCTTTCCTTCCCCTATCGGCATAACTCTTTTGCCGACTTCTAGCGGTTCTCAACCTTTCTTTAATCTGTACAATTTTCTCAGTAGTCTCATGAATAATTTCTGGACCTGTGAGTTGAGCATCCCCAACCTCATTCCAACAGACAGGAGACCTACACATCCTACCATACAGAGCTTCAAATGGTGCGGCTTTAATACTTGCATGATAACTGTTGTTATAAGAAAACTCAGCTAGCGGCAAATATTTATCCCACCCATTACCAAAATCAATAACACACGCTCGTAACATATCTTCTAACGTCTGAATGGTCCTTTCACTCTGACCATCTGTTTGAGGATGATAAGCGGTGCTCATATCTAACCTAGTTCCCAAGGCTTCCTGTAAGGATCACCAAAACCTCGATACAAATTGACTATCTCGGTCTGAAATAATAGATACAGAAACACCATGTCTAGAAACAATCTCCTTCAAATACAAACGAGTAAGCTTCTCCATTGAATCTGGCTCCCTAATCGGCAAAAAGTGAGCCTACTTAGTGAGTCGATTTACAATCACCCAAATAGTGTCATAGCCACCCGCAACTCTCGGTAACTTAGTAATAAAATCCATTGTAATCCCTTCCCACTTCCACTCGGGAATCTCAGGTTGCACTAAAAGTCCGGATAGTTTTTGATGTTCAGCTTTAACCTTAGCACAGGTCAAACACTTAGCCACATATGTAGCCACATCACCTTTCAAATTAGGCCAACAATATAACTCCTTAAGATCATGATACATCTTTCCTGAACCAGGATGAATAGAGTACCTAGACTTATGAGCCTCATCCAAAATAAGTTGTCGCAGTTCGCCAAACTTCGGAACCCAAAGATGTCCTGCAAAGTATCTGGTACCATCTGCTCGTACCTCAAACTTCTTAGCCATAACTCTTACGTTCTCATTCACAAAATTCTCTTCCTTTAAGGCTTCTTGTTGTGCAAGGCTCTAAACCTGCGAGGTTCAGCCCTTTCTTTACGACTCAACGCATCTGCCACCACATTGGCCTTACCCGGATGATATAGAAGTTCACAATCGTAATCATTCAGCGTCTCAATCCATCTTCGTTGTCTCATGTTCAACTGTTTCTGATCGAGGATATGTTGAAGACTTTTGTGATCTGTGTACACAGTACTCTTGACCCCATACATATAATATCTCCAAATCTTAAGCGCAAAAACAACGGCCCCCAACTCTAAATCATGAGTTGTATAGTTCTATTCGTGAATCTTCAATTGACGTGACGCGTAAGCGATAACTTTCTTTCATTGCACTAAAACACAACCAAAGCCTTAACGCGAAGCATCACAATAAACGACAAAATCATCATTACCCTCAGGTAGTGACGAATCTGAGTAGGAGTTTTTGGAGTTTCCCACTTTTCAATCGCCTCAATCTTAGCAGGATCAACTTGTATCCCTTGTTTACTAACAATATGTCCAAGGAATTGAACTTCTCGTAACCAGAATGCACACTTAGAGAACTTAGCGTACAACTCTTCTTTTCTTAATAGATCGAGCACTAACCTCAAATGTTCCTCGTGCTCTTCATCACTCTTCGAATAAATAAGGATGTCGTAGATGAACACAATAACGAACTTGTCCAGATAGGGTCTACACACACGGTTCATGAGGTCCATGAACACAGCAGGTGCATTTGTCAATCCGAACGGCATAACAAGAAACTCAAAGTGACCGTAACGGGTGCGAAAAGCAGTTTTTGAAACATCAGATTCTTTAACACGCAGCTGATGATAGCCGGAACGAAGATCGATTTTAGAATAAATAGATGAACCCTGGAGTTGATCGAACAGATCATCAATTCTCAGAAGAGGGTAACAATTTTTAATAGTAAGTTTGTTCAACTCACGATAATCAATGCACAAACGAAAAGAACCATCCTTCTTCTTAACAAACAGAACAGGAGCTCCCCAAGGGGACGAACTAGGACGAATGAAACCCTTGTCTAACAACTCACGGAGTTAACTTGACAATTCTTGAAGTTCGGAAGGCGTAAGACGATAAGGAGCACGTGCTACAGGAGCAGCACCGGGAACAAGATCAATTTGAAATTCTACCGCGCGTTGAGGCGGAAGGCCAGGTAAATCTTCGGGAAATACCTCGAGAAAATCTCTAACAATATGAACATCACCAACACTCTTCGTTTCTTTATCAGAATCAACAACATGGGCTAGAATAGCATGACAGCCCTTGCGAAGATGTTTAAGAACTTTCAAACAGCTAATAAGATTTAACTGTCTGCATTTCTTATCTCCAAAAACCATCAGCGGCTCTCCAACCACATTAGTAATACGAATAGCTTTATCATAACACACAATCTCAGCACGATTCGCAGATAACCAATCCATCCCAATAACAATGTCAAAACTACCAAGCTCAATCGATACCAAATCTATCTCAAAATCCCTACCAGCCAAATTAATGTTACATTTACGATGCATAGTCTTAGCAGTAAGCACTTTACCATTAGCTATCTTAACAACATAAGTATTGTCTAAAGGAGTTAACGGTGTTTTGATTTTTGGACTTCATTTATTCGACACAAAATTCAAATCAGCCCCTGAATCAAATAGTACATAAACTGATAAATTGTTGACCGAGAACGTACCAGTAACAAGTTCAGGATCTTCCTCAGCATCCCTGGCGTTAAGGTTGAATGCTCTACCACGTGCAGTCTCTGCAGTCTTCTTGCTGGGACAGGCATCACGGAAATGCCCCGGCTTTCCACACTTGTAACAAACTCTCTGATTACCACCATTATTCGACTTTCCATTACCATTACCATTCCCACATCTATTACCAGCATTATTACCACTATTACTACCTGCAGCAGGAGTAGCAGAACCCGGCAGAAGCACCGTACAATCCTTAGCAATGTGTCCCTGCTTGGAACACCTCTTGCAAGTCACGGTGCAGTATCCATCATGAGCTTTATAACATCAAGGACACACACGCTGACTGCGATTATTCGAACCAGAAGTATCCTGCTTTTTCTGCTGACCTTGGCTTTGATTTTGGTTATTATCCCACTTTCTCTTCCCATTATCAGCTTTCTTAACAGTCTCTTCACTGGGTTCGGTTACAGCAGCCTTGCTTCTTCTCAAGATCTTATCATTCAACTTATGAGCCATAGACATCGCGGCCTCAATTGTCTGGGGCTCACTAGACTCAACCCCATGCTCGATTTTCTCAGATAATCCATCAATGTAAGCTTCAATCTTAAGATTCTCATCCACATAAACATTAGGACACAATAAAGTCAACTCGAAGAACCTTTGCTCGTAGGCATCTAATTCGGTGCCCTTCATTTTCAAGTTCTTAAGTTCAACCTCTAACTTCTTATGTTCACCCCTAGGTCGATAGCGGGTGATCATTCTTTCTTTGAAATTATTCCAAGTTAAACCATAAGCCACATCATTTCCCAAACTATTGACCAAGTTGTTCCACCAGGTCAATGCACTATCCTTAAGAGTGCAGCTAGCAAAACTAACCATGTCCTCCTCTCAGACTCGGCTAACCCTGAAAATAGACTCGATTTTCTCGAACCAGCGGGTAAGTCCTATGGGTCCTTCCGTACCACTAAATTCCTGTGGACGACTTTCCATGAACGTTTTGTGGGAGCATCCCACCTGATTGTTATTATTCGTATTAGCATTAGTATTTGCTGCCATAGCAGCAGCTATCCCTTCGGTGATAAGACGCTGCATACGGGCTTCGTTGGACTCTCTAGGAGGCATGATCTTCAAAACAGAATAACACAACCGTTAGTATTAAGAATAATACCAGGGTTATAAAGGAATAGATTGAACACGAAAAGATTAACTATTAAAATAATAGTCAGTAACCACTATGAGTAATAACATGACAGTTATGATTGTTATAGAAATAACCACCACATGCATACATATTTTATGATAACATCATACAACATACATAGAACCTAACATACATGATCTACATTACGCAAAATATAACATGCCAAGAGTCACAACATTGGAAATAAAATGTGATAATGATAATAGATGTCATAAAAATAACCATCCATACATAATGAAAAACATCCCATAACAAAACCTTAATAAAATCCTCGGCAAAACGCCATACATAACCCAAAAATGTATGTATGAAAGGACATTAATTCTTATGAAATAAGTAATCAATCATGAATCATCATATCACATCTGCTTAGAGCTGGTGTGATAAGCTGGGATGGCATGAGTCTTGGCAGGAGGCTCATACTTCCGCAACTTTCCTTTCACTTCTTCCAACTCTGCCTTCAAACCACGAACTGTGCTCTCGAGAGCCTCGAACTTAGATCAACTTCACAGTTACGCTTACGATTCTCGAACCCAACATTGTTCTTGAAGCTAACAAACAAATCCATACTAGCTCGAATCTGGTCCATCATCTCATTATGTGGCAAAGTACGCATACAATCACTAAGCGCATTAATACGCGTCTTGTCGGTGTAAGCTCTGTTCATGTGAGTGAGAGTGGAAAAGTAGTAGTGAACGGGATCATCGATCAAAGGTTGATCAGCACGGCTGTAGTGACCCGAACTTTTCCATGTTTATATATATTAATTGAGATTGATATTTACATGATTAAATGTTTCCAACATGTTAAGCAATCAAACTTGTTAAGACTTGATTAATTGAAATATGTTTCATATAGACAATTGACCACCCAAGTTGACCGGCGATTCACGAACGTTAAAACTTGTAAAAATGACATGACGATATATATATGGATATACATATGGTTAACATGAGATTATGATAATTAAGTATCTCCATAAGTATATTAACAATGAGTTATATACATATAAACAAGACTACTAACTTAGGGATTTCGAAACGAGACATATATGTAACGATTATCGTTGTAACGACATTTAAATGTATATATATCATATTAAGATATATTAATATATCATAATATCATGATAATATAATAATTTAACATCTCATTAGATATAATAAACAATGGGTTAACAACATTAATTGAGATCGTTAACTTAAAGGTTTCAAAACAACACTTACATGTAACGACTAACGATGACTTAACGACTCAGTTAAAATGTATATACATGTAGTGTATTTAGATGTATTAAAATACTTTTGGAAGACTTCAAGACATATATCAAAACACTCATACTTAACGAAAATGGTTACAGTTACTTTCCCATTCTTTTCTTTCATCAAGAATTCTAGTCGTATTCTTACCCGTATTATACACAACTTCAAAACGTACTTACTATGGGTATATACCAATAGGAACTAGCATGGGATTCCACTCTTGATTATGTCATGTATAACTAATCAATTTTAACTTCTACCATGAGCTAGTCAACTAACTAGAACTCCTTTTAACCCCACTCACCACTCACCAATTACCACTCATCATTCACTCCATTTCACTTCCAATTCTCTTTCTAATTCTCTCTCAACACACACACACTATTATGAACGTATTTTTCCAGCAGTTAATCATAATCTTCATCAAAAATCACTTCAAGAATCAAGCTATAATCATCATAGGAAGAACACTTCAAGAACACTTCAAAAATCCCTTCAAGTTTACTAATTTACTTCCAAGCTTTCTAATCCATTCCAAGTAATCATCTAAGATCAAGAAACCTTTGTTATATACAGTAGGTTATCTTTCTTATTCAAGGTAATATTCATATTCAAACTTTGATTCAATTTCTATAACTATAAACTATCTTAATTCGAGTAAAAATCTTACTTGAACTTGTTTTTGTGTCATGATCCTACTTCAAGAACTTTCAAGCCATCCAAGATCCTTTGAAGCTAGATCATTTCTTGTCACTTCCAGTAGGTTTACCTACTAAACTTGAGGTAGTAATGATGTTCATAACATCATTCGATTCATATATATAAACTATCTTATTCGAAGGTTTAAACTCGTAATCACTAGAACATAGTTTAGTTAATTCTAAACTTGTTCGCAAACAAAAGTTAATCCTTCTAACTTGACTTTTAAAATTAACTAAACACATGTTCTATATCTATATGATATGCTAACTTAATGATTTAAAACCTGGAAACACGAAAAATACCGTAAAACCGGATTTACGCAGTCGTAGTAACACCGCGGGCTGTTTTGGGTTAGTTAATTAAAAACTATGATAAACTTTGATTTAAAAGTTGTTATTCTGAGAAAATGATTTTTATTATGAACATGAAACTATATCCAAAAATTATGGTTAAACTCAAAGTGGAAGTATGTTTTCTAAAATGGTCATCTATACGTCGTTCTTTCGACTGAAATGACTACCTATACAAAAACGACTTGTAACTTATTTTTCCGACTATAAACCTATACTTTTTCTGTTTATATTCATAAAATAGAGTTCAATATGAAACCATAGCAATTTGATTCACTCAAAACGGATTTAAAATGAAGAAGTTATGGGTAAAACAAGATTGGATAATTTTTCTCATTTTAGCTACGTGAAAATTGGTAACAAATCTATTCCAACCATAACTTAATCAACTTGTATTGTATATTATGTAATCTTGAGATACCATAGACACGTATACAATGTTTCGACCTATCATGTCGACACATCTATATATATTTCGGAACAACCATAGACACTCTATATGTGAATGTTGGAGTTAGCTATACAGGGTTGAGGTTGATTCCAAAATATGTATAGTTTGAGTTGTGATCAATACTGAGATACGTATACACTGGGTCATGGATTGATTCAAGATAATATTTATCGATTTATTTCTGTATATCTAACTGTGGACAACTAGTTGTAGGTTACTAACGAGGACAGCTGACTTAATAAACTTAAAACATCAAAATATATTAAAAGTGTTGTAAATATATTTTGAACATACTTTGATATATATGTATATATTGTTATAGGTTCGTGAATCAACCAGTGGCCAAGTCTTACTTACCGACGAAGTAAAAATCTGTGAAAGTGAGTTATAGTCCCACTTTTAAAATCTAATATTTTTGGGATGAGAATACATGCAGGTTTATAAATGATTTACAAAATAGACACAAGTACGTGAAACTACATTCTATGGTTGAATTATCGAAATCGAATATGCCCCTTTTTATTAAGTCTGGTAATCTAAGAATTAGGGAACAGACACCCTAATTGACGCGAATCCTAAAGATAGATCTATTGGGCCTAACAAACCCCATCCAAAGTACCGGATGCTTTAGTACTTCGAAATTTATATCATATCCGAAGGGTGTCCCGGAATGATGGGGATATTCTTATATATGCATCTTGTTAATGTCGGTTACCAGGTGTTCACCATATGAATGATTTTTATCTCTATGTATGGGATGTGTATTGAAATATGAAATCTTGTGGTCTATTGTTACGATTTGATATATATAGGTTAAACCTATAACTCACCAACATTTTTGTTGACGTTTAAAGCATGTTTATTCTCAGGTGAATATTAAGAGCTTCCGCTGTTGCATACTAAAATAAAGACAAGATTTGGAGTCCATGTTTGTATGATATTGTGTAAAAACTGCATTCAAGAAACTAATTTCGATGTAACATATTTGTATTGTAAACCATTATGTAATGGTCGTGTGTAAACAGGATATTTTAGATTATCATTATTTGATAATCTACGTAAAGCTTTTTAAACCTTCATTTATAAAATAAAGGTTATGGTTTGTTTTAAAAATGAATGCAGTCTTTGAAAAACGTCTCATATAGAGGTCAAAACCTCGCAACGAAATCAATTAATATGGAACGTTTTTAATCAATAAGAACGGGACATTTCAACGGCGTCTTTCAGCAGCCGAAGGAGCAGGAGCACGAACAGAGTTGTCGCTCGAAGTCGACATCTGCAAACAGTAAAATCACAAACCATATACCAAAATAGGAATAAATGCTTACGATATATCTCATACGAAATGAAATGCATAATAATGCTATAGCAAAAGGGTCGGGCTGTAGACTAGACTCTAATGCACCCTAAGAACCACGGGTTGATCACATTAAGACCGCCTAGTTCCCTACAACCAGAGCTCTGATACCAACTGTGATGGCCCCATCAAAACACTTAACAGCTCCGTCACTTGTTCCCACAGCTTGATCGAACTTAAATGAATTTAATAAACGACATTGCATTCTTTTATTTCAAAAATTTTCCAAAAAGAAAAGCATACCAAAATATGTAGTTTAAAAGTAACCCAACATATTAGTTAACCAAATTTGACATAAAACATTGTCAACAAACCACAAGTTTAAATTATCCAAAAACAGAATGCAAGCTTAAGTTTCATAAATTGTTTCATTAACATCTGCCCAAATGCATGCAGACTCTTCTAAACACAGCGGAAGCATCACATAAACTCAAGTACCTGTGAAAACATGCGAGTAAACTGTCAACACAAAGGTTGAGTGAATTATAGGTTTAAATAATTGAATAAACTTTAGACCACAAGATTTAAAAATGTTAGAAAACATTAAACATTATTCCATTATCAATGAGCCACCTGGTAACCACTTAACCCTTTATTTACCCTTGCCAAACACAATAATAATATACACTGGACAGTGTATCTACAACAAAATACGAAGTACTAAATATTCCGATTATAAATTGCTAGCGCGACTAGCTCGAAATGGGGTTGTCAAACCCGATAGATCTATCCGTAGGATTCGCGTTCACCGGTAGAAATCAATGATTACAGTTACCAGACTAGGGAATATTTTTGTCCAACTCACAATGAATAATTTAAATTCTAAACGTGAAATAAAATGCATGTAATCACATCCCAAAAATATACTTTGAAAAGTATGTAAAAAATGGGACTATAACTCACCTTAATAGTAACGAAGTAACCAACACAATTAAGTGAACAGCAAATGAGTACAGTGATCAGGAATGATCATAACGCCGACCTATAAATAAAGCAGGTCGATATAAATAACTAACTTAGGTCAAGTTTTAGTATGATAGCTATTGTACATGTTGCAAGTAGTCATAAAACAGTACTCAGCATGTATCGGTTTGATCGGAATAGCGTACGGACACACACTTTCTATTTTTAGAAAGTTTCTATTTTTAGCAGGTTTTCATTTTTGGAAGGTTTCTATTTTTGGAAAGTTTCTATTTTTGGAAAGTTTCTATTTTTGGAAAGTTTCTATTTTAGGAAAGTTTATACGTTAGGAAAGTTTCCTTAATTAGAAAGTCAACAAAAGTCAACTGAAAGTCAAAGTCAACCGAAAGTCAACTCAAAAGTCAACCTTGGTCAAACATAGTCAACGTAAATTTTAAAAGTGTAAGTTGTAATAATAATGTAAGTTATAATGTTTATTAAAGTTAAATATGTCTAATTATGTCATAACATAAGTTTAATTAAATTAAAATGAATTATTAAAGTTAATATAAGTTTAAATGATATAATTAATATAACATAAGTATTTAATTAATTAATTAAATATTAGTCATAATATAAGTATTATTAATTAATAATAAATTTTAAATCATATCATAAGTATTATTAATTAATAATGAATTATTAATCATATCATAAGTTTCTAATTATAATTATTAAATCATAACTATTTAATAATTGAATTATAATTAAATAATAACTAAGCCTTATAATAATTAAATAATTAATTAATCCTTATTATAAGTCTTATAATAATAATCTTATAATATAAGTTTAATACTTATCATAAGTATTTTCCATTAATAATAAAAGTATTATCAATCATAAGTTTAATGAAAATGTTAATTAAATCATAAGTAATAATTAAATGATATAATAAATATATATATCATAAGTCTTAAAATTTTAATAATTACTTTTTATATCATAAGAAATTAAATGATAATGAAATTCATTATTTATATCATAAGTTTAATAATTAATCATAAGTTTTAAATCAAAAGTTCATCGGGTCGTATCTTGAGCCCCGGGTGTCGGTTTTCAGCGAGCCTTACATATATCTCCGCCTAATCAAATCACCCGAAACTTTGGTACACTCAAGAACACACCAAGAACAGGCCACAAGTCATGGTGATCAGCCATGACACCACTTGGAACTTCAATTCAATCAAAATCGTGTTTTAGCCATAACGGGTGATTCGTGGCTCGAATTTAGATGACCCGAACATGAAAGTTCGTCCCACCATTAATCCTAACATACTAACACACCCTAAAGTCACCAAATATGGTCACAAAGTCGGACCAAGCCTGGTTCATAACAATATCACATTTCAATCTTAACAAAATACCATTTTGATCATATCTAGGGCTCCGAGAATCGAAACGACATGAATCCGGAGTCTAAAATTAATGTATTGATGAGAGGAACTCATCTAGGTACTTTATTTTAACTTTTATAGCAGTCACAATATCAGAAATACACGAATTAGCTGCTGTCCCAATTATATAAAACCGAAAACATATGTATTTGAGTAATTCTATGCATACAAACACCATTACAACAACAAGTAATCATCATACTATTAATATATAATCAAAATACAGAAAAATAATGAAAAATCAAAAGTTCTAGGGTTAGGGTTTATACCCTAATCAATAATCAACAAGTATAATCGCGTAGAGAACGGAATGAGGAACGCGTTGGTGTTGTTTAATCCTTGATCCAAGCTATATTTTTGGTCAATGATGATGATGATATGGTGAGGTTGGCGAAGGCACAAGGAGAGGAGAAAGAGGGAGAGCAAAAATAAATTTAGGTTTTGATAAATTGAAATAAAATGTGGAAATGAGAGGAATGGTGCAAAAGTGAAGGGGTATACCCCCTCCCCCTTGGTCTTGGCCGAATGGGGTGTGTGGGGTGGGCCTCACAAGCCCAAGTTTGCTAAATGATGATTTACTTGTGGCCCGAAAGCCCGAACGAAACCCGAAACTCGAAAACATGCTTACGCGATTAAAAATTCGGAGAGATAACGAATACGCGACGAAAAATAAATATAAATACTATATATAATTATATGATCTTAAAATATCATATTTAAAATAATTAGGATTTAAATATCCCAAAAACTCGACCGTTGGTTTGAAAACCGAAAAGATTCGCCGGATAGAAATCCGCGACACGTAGAAACGTATAACTCAAAATATGAATACAAATATTCACATAACACATAATAATTAATATATTATTATTATTATTAAAATAATAATATAGGTCATAGAAATGACGTAGCACAATTAACAGTTAACGGTCGTTAAATAATTAACTGTAAAAGATAACGGAAAAAGTAGGGTCGTGACAGTAGTAGACGACGAGGTTCTCAGGAACCTATGGATGAGGATTATCCCACAGCACATGGACGGCCCACTGACACTCGCCGTCACTCATCAGTTGGCGAGGGTGATCGTCCACGATATCCACCATACCAATACCAGTACCACATGGGGGATATACCAGGAGAGGAGAGTTGGTTTTCCCAGCACGCGATCCTTGAGAATTTGGATCACTTTGCGCATTATGCGGGGAGGCAATTCCATATCCCACCATACCCACATGATTACCCGGTAATGACAGCCCACCGTGATTCTAGGGAAGCAGGGCCGAGCCACCAGTTTTCAGGACCTCCACCTCCACCTACACATCACTACACACAGCGTACAGTTATCACATCTACGCCGCCACCACCACTTCCACAGACCACAGGGGCAGGAGGTTTTGTTGAAGAATTGTTCAGCACTGACCACGGTAACACGTCTACTGAGGCTCAGGAGTTGGTATGGGATCAGGCATTGCACCGACAGACGACTGCAGGGATTGCACAGGGTATCGATAGTATGGACGTTAACCAGCAGTGGGGTAGAGGTAGAGATTTACAGGAGGGTATGGGTTGGCAGGCAGGGCCGATGGTTTATACGAGCACATCGGCACTAACTGGGTTAATCGCAAGATCGGACGAGATAGAATTTATGATATCCTCGGGCATGAACACAAAGGAGTTAGCAGACCAGTTTGCCACAGACGAGGAGATGACCAGCGAGGGTCAGTCCAGATTGAGACACCCAGCCAGGCCCCGCACCATCGTGATCTATTCTCCTCCGTATCCACCACCTCAGCCGTAACCATGTTTACTTTTGGAAACATTCATAATATTAGTACTGATGCTACATTACATTATCTTATATTTCTGTATGCCCGGTTTCGGGCATAACTACTTTTATGTTTTAGTATGTATGGTTGCTTTTAGAATAAATAAATTGCATGAATAAACGTCACAAAGCAAATGACGATCGAGACCGTACGAGATGGACACAACTTGGAGCAAGGACGCTTTGAACGAGGATGACGGCGGCACAAGAATTGAAGAATCCATAGTTAACGCACCATCCAACTGCACGTCTTAAAACCATAGGGGAGTACTACGTCTTCATCACCTTTTCAAATAGAATATACGCAAATTACTATACCACTTTAAAAACTAAGTGTGGGATTGGCAACCCCACCAACATAAACTTTTAATAACAAAACGCCTCTTTTAAAATCTAAAGTGTTGGATACTCCGTATCCTTAACATTGAGGACAATGTTATTTTAAAGTGTGAGATAGCAAATGTTGCACATAATGGTTCTTGTAAAATCCTCAAGTTTTTGACAAAATTTAAAACTTTCCGAATTATAAAACACCAAGGATGATAAAATTCTATAAAGGATCAAAAAGTTTTTGCCACAAAATAGACAAAAAGAGTAAAACAAGGTTGAAAACTTTTTGCGAAAATCAAAATCAATTTTTCAATAGAGCATTGCATAACAAAAGGCGCAATTCGACCTGCTATAATTGTTGTGAGGCACCCCCAAATAAGGCTTTATAAGCACTCATTTTTAGTGCTTCACTATATTTCCGTTGAGCGCGCCGATGTTAGCATCTCGGAATCAGAACTTGCTCTTGATCTACATTTCAGAATCACACATTTTGACGAGGATAACTAAGTTAGAACCTCAGCTATTTGTGAAGACGAAAACAATCTCCGCTATACACCTCCGTTTTCATTTTCGCTCCACAAATCCATTTCACCTTTGCTTATTTACTCTATCCGCTTCACAAATAAATAAATCCCGATTAAATCATTATTTTTCGGGAAAACCTTCAAAATCGCACTAGAAAAATGCGAGCATCCAAGAAAATTATCAAAGAAGATCGCCAAAAGGAGACCTCGAAGAGAAAAGCAAAAGATGCTTTAAAAAAAAACTAGAGCAAAGTCTCTACGAATAAAGGTACTGAGAAAGGGAGCAGAACCAGTAAAGATTCGAGAAAAGAACTCTTGGCAGTCAAAAAGAAGGATGCTCACCAAGAAATTCCTAACAAAAAAAAAAAAGCTAAAGGGATCGCAAAAAATCAATCTTTCGAAAAAGTAACTCCTGTCTATCAAAACCCTTCGCACTCTAGAAACTTCCAAACCCCCATCTCTTCACAATTCAAGCTGAGTCAATAACCGAAAATTCTCGCAAATAAGTGATGGAGATTTGAGTCTTGATCAAGCCTATGACGAAGAATGTAAGCATGACTGGCTACGAGTGACTTCATTTCTTAGAACTTTAGGACACCCTATATACTTTAGTGAAATGAGTGACCCGAGTGAGATAGCCTCGGTTATGTAACCTCCTCTCATGCTTGCGGAAAAAGATTCGAGAAATAGCAAAAAGAATAAAAGCTAAGTTTCCGCTTTTTCATCTTGCGGAACAAAAACAACTTGATCTCTACGGATTAAAGTCCTCACTGTTTTAAGTTCAGAAGTTTGCTTGAGGACAAGCAAAGTCTAAGTGTGGGATATTTGATATCGGCTAAAAAGTCATGTTTTTACCCCCGATATTGAATCCCAAAAGCATAAAGTTCAAAGCTTTGTCAGCAAAATAATCGCTTTTTCAGTTAAACTTGTAGGTAAAGTGATTACAAAGACGATGCAAAAAGAATCAAGAGAAACGGAGCTAAAACGAAGATTCTAGAGCGAAAACAGTGAAAGACAAGAAATCAAGTTACGATCCAGGGAATCAAGGCTGACCAGCACACCATACGCCCTGCCATACGGCCAGCCATACGGCCTGCCACTATAGATATGGCTTGCCAGATACGTGCCAACAAACAGCCCACCATCCGGCCTGCCAGCCATACGGCCTGCCAAATACGCCCTGCCATACGCCCTGCCAGGCGTATTTTGGCAATTTCCAAGTCTATTTAATGGGTCTTTGTCATTCATTCCAACACACACCTCTCTTCACTCTCTCACTACAATACATTTTCTCCCACTAGAGCTTTCAAGGCCTTCTCACCTCCGAGCGGGAAATTAAGTACCTTGAGGCGAACGCCGAAGATTGTAACACCTCTCTTCACTCTCTCACTACAATACATTTCCTCCCACTAGAGCTTTCAAGGCCTTCTCACCTCCGAGCTGGAAATTAAGTTGAAACGACCCGACCCAATCCATAGGGATGAATACAATAACATATGATTACATCGCGAGGCATTTGACCTCTATATGATACGTTTTATAAACATTGCATTCTTTTGAAAAGATATACCATAAATGAATATTTAAAATTCAATGTTTTCGACATCTGATGATTTCTACATATAGACAATCACCGTAAATAACAGTTTACAAGAATACTTCCGTTGACAATGCAGTCAAAATAAATACACGGTGATGATTTTGTGAATGAAATGCTTCCTCGAATAAAACATGTATGACTCCATGCACATGGTTTCTCTAACATATATTTAAACAGCGGAAGACTTCTAGGAACCTGAGAATAAACATGCTTTAAACGTCAACATAAAGTTGGTGAGATATAGGTTTAATGCTAGCAGCGTTATAAATATAGACCACAAGATTTCATATACATAAACGTTTTAATAAAAATATTCTAAATGGTTGAGCACTTGATAACCATACTTAACATTTAATCAACGTCGCATATTCCCTTTATTATGAAATCTCACTACACTGTACCAAGTGTAGTCACCGAAACGAAGTACTGTGCAACCGTTGAATACTGGTCGTCCAGTCCGGTTGGGGTTGTCAGGCCCGATAGATCTATCAACAGGATTCGCGTTTACAATACCACATGTAAATAGTAGTTACCAAGCTACAGGGAAGTATGCCAGTGGTACAACTCAACGTAGAATATATTTTTTTATCACTTGTGTCCATAACGTAAATCATAAAATGCATGTATTCTCATCCTGAAATATTTAGAGTTTAAAAGTGGGACTATATACTCACTTTTGCCTTGAAGGTATTTAACTCGACTTGGTCTCCGATAGATATCACGAACCTAACCATATATATATAATATATCAACATATTTTCTTTTCAAGTAATCGTTACATATATATATATATATATATATATATATATATATATATATATATATATATACTTATAATACTTTTAATATTTTCTTAGTCCGTAGTTAGCAGTCCGATGTTAGTGGTCCACAATTAGTTGCTCAATAAAATAAATAAAGACCCCATCGTATTCGTATTGATCAGAATTAATCTCGACCCATGGTACCATGTTGTCAAATGACGTGTTGCGTACATAAAGTACCGTGTTGTCAAATGACGTGTTGCGTACAATCATGAGGTCTTATGATTAATCTTCTCGTGTTGTTTACGGGTGGTCCTGAAATATATAAAATTAAATCATAAGTAATTATATATAAAATATCATATTAATTAGAAAAGATATGATTAATTTACTTTATCTCCAAATATTTTCGTAGCTAAACTAGCTTCGGATACCCAATCTTGTTTTAGTCGTAGTTTCTTCATTACAACTCCGTTTTTGTTGGTTCAACTTGCCACTTCCTTGGATCGAGTAAAATTTTAAGAATATGAACTGAAAATACCTTAGTTTGTATTCAAAATCACAAGTTATAGGTCAAACTTTAGTAAAACTTATGAAAGTGATCATTTTCCATCATAAAAACAACATTTAATGATCATTTTTCTAAAAATACTTACACTTTGAGTTAAACCATGAAATTTTTATGTGTTAACATATTCATAATAAATATAATTTTTCCAGAACATGAACTTCCAATTCAAAGTTCAAGATGGTTTTTAATTATCCAACCCAAAACAGCCCCCGGTTGCACTCCGACGACGTAGATTCAGTTTTTAAGGTGTTCTTTGTAAAACCAAGTTATATCTTGTTAAGTTAGCATATCATTATGATATATTACAGGTCTTGAAGTGTTTTAAAAGTTAAGTTAGAAGGATCTATTTAGTTTGCAAACAAGTTTGAAATCATTCAAACTATGTTTTTGTTGTTAAAATTTTACAACATAAAATAAGATAGCTATATAATTATGAATCGAACAAGATTATGAACAAGGTTACTACCTCAAGTTACTTGGACAAAGTTACTGTAAGAGATAAGAAAAAATCTTGGAATCAAAGAGTGGTGGAGTTAGATCAAAAGGTTGGAAGTATACTTCTTCAAATGGGTGGTTATTTTGATATGTTCTTGAAAGAGTTTTCTTATGGTGTTTAAGGCTTGTAATTGAAGCTAAATGATGGGGAAAATGCTTGGAGATGATCAAGTATGAAGTTAGGAGTATTTTGAGAGAGAAATGAGGGTGTAGGTATGAGAAAATGGAGTGAAGAAATGGTGTTCATTCATAAAAACGTTTTTAGTTTATAAAGAAAGAAAAGGATTCCTAATTTTGTTTTCTTACTAATAATTCATGCTACTTGACAAATCCTAGTTACCTCATATCTAGGGCAGTAATAATGTTGATTAGGATGTTGATTTGATGTGTATATACTAATAGTAAATACATATAGAAGCTGGGTATGATACGGGTACATATACCCTAGATATACGTATAGAAATCTTGAGGAAACGGAATGAGAATTCAAATATAGCTATCTTTTGTGAACATACTTATATTATTTTATGTATTTAAGTCCTTAAAAAGTGATTAAATACATTATATATACGATACATGTATAAGCATTATAGGTTATAAGTATATATATCAAAGAATGTTACGTATAGTTGTCGTTTTGAAAACTTAAGTTAGTAGTTTCAAAATATACTTATAACTCATTGTCATTAGTACACAATGAGATGTTAAACCATCCTTAGATCATGTTAAATATATATAAATACATATATATACACAAACGTATAATTATCATATGTTATATAGTTCGTGATATCATCGGTCAAATTGGACTGTCAAACGTTGTGTAAAACTCTTTTCAAAAACACAAGTCTCAACAATTTGGATTGCTTATCATGTTGGTAAGGTTTAATTTATGTAAATATTAATCTCATAAGTATAAAATGATTGGAAAAATCCGGGTCGTTACAGTACCTACCCGTTAAATAAATTTCGTCCCGAAATTTGAATAGGATAGTCATGGCTGACAATAAGAATGTTTTCATGACGTATACGAGTTGGAAATTAGAGTTTTATTATCATCAAATAATATTGATAAAGCAATTTGATTTTTGTGAAGAGTACGAGTGAGGCTATCACCAAAGGGTGAAATGAGTAGGTATAGATTCGTCATATCTTTTGACGTAGATAGGATTGATTTCCAAGTTCAAGAGATTTGGAGTAAAATCTTCATAATGAGATTTGATTCTTCGATAATCAAGGAAATTAGAATCCGCTTTAAATGCGATCATCTATTTTGATTGCTATGTCGGATCTTTTACTATAAATCCACCTCCCTTCATTTCCTTACAACTCATACCTTCTATTCTTCCTCCCTCAATTCATACTTTAAAATATTTATCAGTATGCTTTATCCAGTACTGATCCTGGATATACTCTTAACTTTCATCTCTGTCATTCTTCTTTTTCATCTACCTCCGGAGGATTTTATTTATTTCTACTATTACCTTGGGGTTATAGTATTATTAATTCTCCCGTGCCTTTACGTTGCAATACGTATTGATATACACGGTTTGTAATTTATTTGTTGTTGTCGAGCTTTATATTTTCTTTTATATTCAACAGTTCCATACTTCTGTTTCCTCTTCCCGACTTCGAGTCAAGCGAATAATGGTCCGGAATTCGTAGGTATGGATTTTGAAATAAACATAGTTAATGTTCTAAGAAGGAAATAGTAATTGAACGATCTTGATTTGGTAAGTTACCAGAATGTCCGAAAAGATAGAATTATCAAGGAGATATGTTCTTAATATGTTTGGAGATTGGGTAGAATGTAAGAGTTGTGTAACATGACACATGATGACGTTATGATCTGTGAATCATTATGTTCCATTTAGAAACTCAGCATGAAGTACTGTAATATAATCACGTTGATCAAGTGTCATTATATTATACTAATTCATGCTTCAGTTTCCAACACTACTTCAAAACATTCATATTTTAAACTCGAATTTTTCAGAATTTAGAAACTAACACAGTTTCTTTTATGTTGTAACTCAAATATTGTGAAGAGATAAATGATTTTTGATGAGGATAGTTGGGAATATATCTTCAGGAATATCGGAGATATTTATAATGAAAATACGATGATATCTTAGAATATCTAAGATCAGGGAATGACGCGGAAAATCTGTCTGTGAAGGTTTAGAATAAGGAGTAAGGTTCTTACTAACGGTTTCAGCAGACACTGAATCATTTGAATCCTTTGAAGGTAGATTTCGTCATTGTGATTTGTCCACGACCTCCTTTATACTTTGCTCAATCCATTTTCCAGTACCAAATTTTTCGTTCGAGCTTTTCCAATCTATTATTTATCAAACTTCTGACCGTAATTGTTGTCTACTGTCTTTACCACTTTATTAGTCTTTTCCAAAACTTAATAGCACTAATTCGTAGACTGGAGCATTTTTCAGAAACTTCACATTTGAAATATGTAATTCTTGGGGATAGACGTTGTATATATATATATATAACTGCCGAAATAGAAATGCTGCGAGATTTCAAAATACCAATTGTTGATTCTGCCAAAGGGGTAACGAGTTGCTGGTACATCTGCTGATAATGTCGTGGAATATAAAAGGTTCCCTGGTAACAAAAGGGTAATCGTATGTATTACAGGTTATAATAAGGCTACTTCGAATGGAAAGTCGAGGTTGACTTGCTGAAACTGTGACAAAATTTGCTATTTTGAAAAGGAATCGCAAAGTTATTTTTGCTAATAAATGCTAAAAGATTTAACGCGGATACGTGTTAAATTATGTCCTTGGTTTCGAGAGCTTTTCAGGTGCAAGACTGCGGGTAATGTGTGGTTGGATCATCATCTCGATTGTCTATTATTTGAAGTGTCTTCAGGAATATCGAAGGGTTTGATTATAGATTGTAATTGTTAATATACATATGATGTTTTAGGACTTTGAATGATACAAATATTTTTCTGTGTTCCAAGAATCGAATGATGTTCTAGCATAGTTTTGAAGTCAAAGTATAGTTTTGAAAGATGTAAGAGTCCTAAGAGTGATGTCTTCTGGTAAGTCTTGACTTGGATTTCGTTTTGTCGTAATCAAATTTGGATGAGAATGGTTGTTTTGATTTCTATGAAAGAATGTATATTATTGTGAAGGTAGTGAGTATAGTTGATGATTGTTGAATCAGAGTCGAAGAATATAATCATATTAATTGTGAATTTATATATCTCTCGGGTATTACCTACCCGTTAAAAAAAATTTCACAAGTAATGTTTTGTACCAGAGAATTTTATTACAATCTTTATGAAAATATATGTACATATATATCTTCTTCAGATGTAATCATGAATTTAATAAGTCAATATAATGTTAGACTCATTTGATTTTCGGTTTGAGCTAGAATAAGTAATCTCTAAAACGATTAGGAACCACATATTCTTCACAGAATATTAATGAAGGTGGATCAATACTTCATTATTTATTCTTATATATATTTCCTTAGTGAATCATGCTGATACTCATTGAACTCTTGCTAACTTCGCAAGATATGAATGTTGTTTCCCAGTAAGCTTCGAGTACATTGAAGATGAAAGTGTAAAATCAAACATATTATTGAATAATACACTTGGTTTATTATAAAATGAAATTCATTGAATTGAAACAGGGATTGTAGTTAACGATGATTAAGTTGCTGACGAAGGACGTACATCATTGCATATTTGTAGTATGAATTTAAACGAGTAGTATCTACCCTTTTTCAATTCATACTTAATAGCTTAGTACAAAAAGATTTATTTTGGTTTCCGAATTCATATATATAAAATATTTATATAAATTCTTCAGAAGAATGAGTTAATACTTCATAACTCGTTGATGCAATATACGCGTTATTGATGATGTCCATGGTGATTCTTGAACTGGTGGAGCTTGTGATGTTAAAGTTGCTGACGATTCTAACGATGTTGACAGCACTGACTGTGTTGGCGAGGCTAAGGGTACTGCTGATGCTGTTGGTAAAACAATTCTAGCTTGTACCCTACGTATCATTCTTGTCGGGGTTTCTACTCTTCCTTTTATCATTTCTGTCCACTCATCTGATTTATGGTTAAGGCAGAAATAGGTAATCTCTATGTCTTTAGAGATTACATAATTACCATAGAATGTTTCTCCGATGAAGTTATGAATCAATACTTCATCGTTTGTTGTTGTTGGTACTTCTTGGTATCTATGGTGTGTGTAACGTTGATATCCGAGGTACAGATGGTGATTTTGAGGCGTGTGATGCGGATGTGATTGTTGGTGGTGGTAATGATCCTGTTGATGTTGATGATGGTGATAACGTTGATGCTGGTGATGCTGCTGGTGCTTAGGGTATTGAGGCTTGCGATGTTGATGTTATTGACGGTACTGGTTATGCTGCTGATGCTGCTGATGGTGTTTGTAACCTTCGTACCGTATTCTCCAAAGCTACTACCCGAGTGCGAAGCTCGTTGACTTCTTCTATTACACCTGGGTGATTGTCGGTTCGGACGAGCGGATAAATAAAATCTAGAATTTGATGTAGTATATAATCGTGACGAGATACTCTGGAAATGAGAGAGAAAATGGTTTCTCGAACAGGTTCACCGGTAAGTGCTTCAGGTTCATCGTCAAGAGGGCAATTTGGTGGATGGAAGGGATCACCTTCTTCTTGTCTCCAATGATTGAGGAGGCTACGAACCCATCCCCAATCCATCCAAAATAGATGATGACTGATTGGTTGATCCATTCTGGTCACACTGCTTTCAGAGCTTGAGTGGTATTCCATATCGGAATCCGAGGGACTTCAACTAGTGACGAGTTCAATTTCGTATGATTGAATAAAGGATTTTTAGATATGAAATGATTTTCCGGCTATCGGGTGGTATTCTAATTATATAGAATATCCACATATATAGAACAAAAGATCTCATAGATTACGGAGTGATTTACGGAATATGTCAGACAAATTTTACAGTAACAGATACGCGTAGATATGAATTAGCAAATACGCTAAGATATGAATTTTGTCTATACACCATTCATGCAATGAATGCAGTAAGACGCATTTAGACTTAAGATGATAAGCAGGTAATTTCCTACAGATGATAAGTAGATGATTTTCGACACAAAATGATAAGCAAAATTTTGACATGCAGACACGGTCGAAGTCCAGACTCACTAATGCAACCTAACGACTTATCAGTTAGACACACTAATGCAGACCTGGTTCGCTAAGACCACCGCTCTGATACCACATGAAACGACTCGACCCAATCCATAGGGACGAATACAATAACATATGATTACATCGCGAGGCATTTGACCTCTATATGATACGTTTTATAAACATTGCATTCTTTTGAAAAGATATACCATAAATGAATATTTAAAATTCAATGTTTTTGACATCTGATGATTTCTACATATAGACAATCACCGTAAATAACAGTTTACAAGAATACTTCCGTTGACAATGCAGTCAAAATAAATACACGGTGATGATTTTGTGAATGCAATGCTTCCTCGAATAAAACATGTATGACTCCATGCACATGGTTTCTCTAACATATATTCAAACAGCGGAAGACTTCTAGGAACCTGAGAATAAACATGATTTAAACGTCAACATAAAGTTGGTGAGATATAGGTTTAATGCTAGCAGCGTTATAAATATAGACCACAAGATTTCATATACATAAACGTTTTAATAAAAATATTCTAAGTGGTTGAGCACTTGATAACCATACTTAACATTTAATCAACGTCGCATATTCCCTTTATTATGAAATCTCACTACACTGTACCAAGTGTAGTCACCGAAACGAAGTACTGTGCAACCGTTGAATACTGGTCGTCCAGTCCGGTTGGGGTAGTCAGGCCCGATAGATCTATCAACAGGATTCGCGTTTACAATACCACATGTAAATAGTAGTTACCAAGCTACAGGGAAGTATGCCAGTGGTACAACTCAACGTAGAATATATTTTTTTATCACTTGTGTCCATAACGTAAATCATAAAATGCATGTATTCTCATCCTGAAATATTTAGAGTTTAAAAGTGGGACTATATACTCACTTTTGCCTTGAAGGTATTTAACTCGACTTGGTCTCCGATAGATATTACGAACCTAACCATATATATATAATATATCAACATATTTTCTTTTCAAGTAATCGTTACATATATATATATATATATATATATATATATATATATATATATATATATATATATACTTATAATACTTTTAATATTTTCTTAGTCCGTAGTTAGCAGTCCGATGTTAGTGGTCCACAATTAGTTGCTCAATAAAATAAATAAAGACCCCATCGTATTCGTATTGATCAGAATTAATCTCGACCCATGGTACCATGTTGTCAAATGACGTGTTGCGTACATAAAGTACCGTGTTGTCAAATGACGTGTTGCGTACAATCATGAGGTCTTATGATTAACCTTCTCGTGTTGTTTACGGGTGGTCCTGAAATATATAAAATCAAATCATAAGTAATTATATATAAAATATCATATTAATTAGAAAAGATATGATTAATTTACTTTATCTCCAAATATTTTCGTAGCTAAACTAGCTTCGGATACCCAATCTTGTTTTAGTCGTAGTTTCTTCATTACAACTCCGTTTTTGTTGGTTCAACTTGCCACTTCCTTGGATCAAGTAAAATTTTAAGAATATGAACTGAAAATACCTTAGTTTGTATTCAAAATCACAAGTTATAGGTCAAACTTTAGTAAAACTTATGAAAGTGATCATTTTCCATCATAAAAACAACATTTAATGATCATTTTTCTAAAAATACTTACACTTTGAGTTAAACCATGAAATTTTTATGTGTTAACATATTCATAATAAATATCATTTTTCCAGAACATGAACTTCCAATTCAAAGTTCAAGATAGTTTTTAATTATCCAACCCAAAACAGCCCCCGGTTGCACTCCGACGACGTAGATTCAGTTTTTAAGGTGTTCTTTGTAAAACCAAGTTATATCTTGTTAAGTTAGCATATCATTATGATATATTACAGGTCTTGAAGTGTTTTAAAAGTTAAGTTAGAAGGATCTATTTAGTTTGCAAACAAGTTTGAAATCATTCAAACTATGTTTTTGTTGTTAAAATTTTACAACATAAAATAAGATAGCTATATAATTATGAATCGAACAAGATTATGAACAAGGTTACTACCTCAAGTTACTTGGACAAAGTTACTGTAAGAGATAAGAAAAAATCTTGGAATCAAAGAGTGGTGGAGTTAGATCAAAAGGTTGGAAGTATACTTCTTCAAATGGGTGGTTATTTTGATATGTTCTTGAAAGAGTTTTCTTATGGTGTTTAAGGCTTGTAATTGAAGCTAAATGATGGGGAAAATGCTTGGAGATGATCAAGTATGAAGTTAGGAGTATTTTGAGAGAGAAATGAGGGTGTAGGTATGAGAAAATGGAGTGAAGAAATGGTGTTCATTCATAAAAACGTTTTTAGTTTATAAAGAAAGAAAAGGATTCCTAATTTTGTTTTCTTACTAATAATTCATGCTACTTGACAAATCCTAGTTACCTCATATCTAGGGCAGTAATAATGTTGATTAGGATTTTGATTTGATGTGTATATACTAATAGTAAATACATATAGAAGCTGGGTATGATACGGGTACATATACCCTAGATATACGTATAGAAATCTTGAGGAAACGGAATGAGAATTCAAATATAGCTATCTTTTGTGAACATACTTATATTGTTTTATGTATTTAAGTCCTTAAAAAGTGATTAAATACATTATATATATGATACATGTATAAGCATTATAGGTTATAAGTATATATATCAAAGAATGTTACGTATAGTTATCGTTTTGAAAACTTAAGTTAGTAGTTTCAAAATATACTTATAACTCATTGTCATTAGTACACAATGAGATGTTAAACCATCCTTAGATCATGTTAAATATATATAAATACATATATATACACAAACGTATAATTATCGTATGTTATATAGTTCGTGATATCATCGGTCAAATTGGACTGTCAAACGTTGTGTAAAACTCTTTTCAAAAACACAAGTCTCAACAATTTGGATTGCTTATCATGTTAGTAAGGTTTAATTTATGTAAATATTAATCTCATAAGTATAAAACGATTGGAAAAATCCAGGTCGTTACATAAGTACCCGGAGGAGAACACCGAAGATTGTAATAGGAGCGGGCTAGAGGTTGTCAGCACTTGTAATGGTCCAGATCTCGTCTGTAAATCGTGAACGCTTTCCTTAATTTAATAAAGTTATTATCTTGAGTTGATTTCAACTTGCATGATTATCTATCTGTTACAATTGTTTATTATCTGTTGAATATTTTATCTGAAACTTGTCATATTGTTATGCTGAAACCTTGACGGTTTAGAAGTTTAATTTACGGATCACCCTTTCCGCTTGTTCACGTGGCTATAACCTGGTATTAGGACCTGATCAACCCTGAGATACAAGGTAAGTAGTTATGTGTGCTTAACGTCACCATAGGGATATAGTACCTACGTATGAATAACCATTTATTCATCATAGAAGAGCTGCCCATTTAGATTGTGATTAGAGTTAGCAATAGAGAGTTCAGTGAACACTAGCTTACTCAGAAGCATGATTCGCGTCAGAAGCAATGTTCTTGAGATATTGTAAGATGATCCGGGGTTGAATAAGTGATCGCAAAGGAGAGACTTCTATTCCAATTAGCAGTACCTTAGAATATCTAAGATTGCACATCTCTTAATGTTAAGGCATAGCATAGTGATTCAGTGGTAGGATATTGCTTTAGTTAGACAACTAGGATTAAGAAAAGCTGAGACGTTCCTTTATTGGGTAAACCACTTTGTTCATGTACCTAGGATTTCATCCATAAGGTCGTTCAACCTTTCAAGTTAACGTTGGGAGTAGGGATACCTGTCTTAGCCAGAATCTTCAAAGCCTAAACTCTTAGTGACAAATCAGTTAGGTTCACTGCCCAGTTGATTGAGGTTTAGTGTTTATTCTAGGAAGTCAAACTCTTGCGATAATTCCCCTTCAGGATTCTATTCTTCACACCTATCTTTACTTTTATTATCTCATTACTATTTTATCTAGTTAATCTATCACCTCTTGTCACTAGGGTTAACTATATAGGCACTTTCGTCCCACATTACTGAGCAAACATTCAAAAATACGTACCTGAGTTATATTTACCATTTACTCGTTAAAAGGAAGATAAGTAGGTGAGCTATAGCTTGGAACCCCAGCTAAATATAAATAATAAAACAACCACTACTCGCCCTCGTGGTAGCTGATTCTGACGTGCCTCGGCCCAATGACACCGCGAAAATAAAACCGTCCATTTCGGCCATATCACCCACGATATCAAGAATACTCTCATTCGCAACTCGAACCCTACCGGAGTAACCCTTAAAATTCACCATCTCTTTCATGTAAGGAGTAACATGATACGAGGCACATGAATCTAAAACCCAAGATTCATCAAGAACATCTTCTTGGCACATCAACGCATCCTCGATCACCATAGTTACTATGCTCCCACCCGACTTAAGACTCGGACACTTTGACTTATAGTGACCAACTTGTTGACAGTTCCAACACGCCACATTCTTGCTCCTTAATGGACTTCTTGACCTACCTCTTCCCCGACTAACACTTAGAACCGAACCCGAACCCCCATTCTAATCTTTACTACGAATACATTCGCTAGGAATCAAATCTCGGATTCCTTCAAAAGTTAACTTAGTAGTGCTGGATAAACCACTAACCGCCGTTACTGTATCGGCCAAACTATCGGACAATGAAGATTGAAAAAACAACGCCTCAAGCTCATCATCGAATTTAATATTCACTAATTTCAACCGAGTTAAAATCAATTAAAATTCGTTAACATAATCCGCCGCCGAGGAACCCTCCATCATCCTAGCATTTACCAATTACCGAATCAAGAAAACTTTGTTCAAAGTAGATGACTTTTCATACATGTTAGATAACGCCGTAATCAATTTCGCAGTTGTGGTTTGACCCACAATGTTATAAGCAACGTTCTTGGCCAGAGAAAGTCGAACAACCCCTAGGGCTTGCCTATCCAAAAACTCCCACTCGCCTTGAGCCATCTCTTCCGGTTTAACACACTTTAACGGTTGGTAAAGCTTCTTTTGATAGATCACATCTTTAATTTGTATCTTTCAAAAGCTAAAATCATTCTCATCAAACTTATCAATCTTCACATCACTTTTTCCGCCATTGTTCCCTCAAAACCGAACCGTGGCTCTGATACCACTTGTTAGGATTAAAGCACGTGAGCCCTAACAAGACTTCATAACCCTAGGTTATCATACCCACTTACAATAAACGAAAATATTTGATGTATATGAATAAACTAGCAAAAATAATAAAGACAAGAGAATTTAACAAGGTTATATGTAATCATGAATGATTACTTTAACCCTCGGCCACCAAAGAGAGTTCTTTTATTGATAATTTTAGTGGATACATGTTTAGGTAACAATATGATGATTAAATAGGCAAAACAATACAAGGAAATAGCTTTGGGAGCAAGAAAACACGTATTCTAGAATTTTCTCCCGTTAGCTCTAGTTTCGCGATCGCGAGATCCTTTCTTCATAAATTCTCGCGTTCGCGACATATAAGTCGAGGTCTATCTCCAGTCGCGAGTCACAATTTCCCACACACGAGCTTGTTGAACCACCCTTCGCGATCGCGACATCCATAGTGTAAGAACACTCGCGATCGCGAGATAAGCAACAACATAAACACCTCGTTTCATTTGTGATTCATTGTTTAAATCGATTCGCACTCCTAACATGTTGAACCATTCAGCATTCAGTGCGTTTATTTTTTATCTTTGAATGAAATGTGATGTTCAGTGGTTCAACATTCATTGATGAACTATTCCGAGTTGAAACACTCTCCTAACTATTAAGCACGTAAATTTTCTATAATATATTTTTCAAATTATATCCAGAACACGTAACAAACAATATTGAATTTTTTATTCATATAACACGTTAATAAGGTAATTTTACTGAATTCATATAATTTATTCATAGTATTTATCAAACAACTTATTTTCATTCAGAACTAAGTTTATTCAAAGACTTTGAATCAAGACTTTGAATCATTGAAATTATGAATTATTCAATGCTAAATCCTTCAATATTATCAAACGCAGGCTTAAAATAATTCAACGTTTAATCATTTTATTCTATTAAACTAACCCCTTTTTGTCCAATTTTGCGATTTCAACACAGATCATGTAAGACCCTAAAAACCGTATGGAAGATTTCTAGAACTCCCTCTTTAATTCCTCCAAATAATGATGTGGGAACTTCATGAATATCTCAAGAATTATGTATATTTGAATATTATAGTTCTTTAATTTTTACCATTGATTTAGTTTAATCTTAGTCATCTATTGTGTAGTAGATTAGTATAAATATGGTGGCCTCATTTGGTATTTAGATGAATTATAATATCATTATCTTTTAGTATTTAATTTTTTTTTAATCTATTCCGGGCTATAAAATACGTAAGAAATGGGAGTTTCTCTATTTATATTCAATAGTTAAAGTTAAGATCACCTTCGAAACTATCATCAAATTCAAGAATTCTAAAGAAAAAAAGTTGACAGTGTAGAAAACAAACTTAAACGTGCTTATGATGATTATGAAGAAAAATGTAAAGAAGCTCATTTTTAATGAAAGGAAATGTTGATATGAGAAATGATATAGATTACCTTAAATTGAAATTACGAGGTTAATGATACCGCAGCCCGCATGCGCATGTAACATACACACGGGCATGCGCTATGGTGCGCATGCGGGGTGCTCTCATGCGTCATGCGGCATGCGGATCCGTATCTGGTCCCTTTACGGCGGTTGAGCAAATATCTTTTCCATAATTATATCCGTGATTCGGGGGAGATGGTTATGGAAATGATTATCACTATCCTATGACGATTCTAGAATTAGGGTTTGCCTATAAATACAAACCCTAATCGTCGTTAGCAACACACCACGTTACGTAGCCATCTTCTACCACACATCCTACGTAACTTACATCCTCTATCATCTTCTAAAGGTTAACAGGTGAGTTCTTTATTAACTGGTACCTACAACCTTGCTTGGGGCCTTCTGATCGACGGACGTCATCGAAGGTGGACTTAATCACTTGGCCACCCCGCCGACATCATCATGTCGGCCAGGGTTATTCACGGTAGCCGGACCGGAGAGCCACGTTCTAAGATCCTTAAACCCCTCCTTTACGTTGAGCAAGCATGTTAAGACCCCTCGGTTAAAATATGCTTGATCAAGTGGTGCTTTCATTGAGAGTCGAATTAATTCAAGACTGTTTAATTGCTTTTTCTTTTAAGGTTTTGAATTGTATGACTCGTTATTTACAAAATTTTTGAATTTTTTTCTTTAACAGTATCATGACTTCCGAGGAATCATCGGAACATACCCAAACAGATGTTCAGAACGCACCGTCTGGTAGTCAACATACACCGGTTATGACTACGGAGGCCGCTACTCAGGCGGGATACACGATATACCCTCCACCTATATCCGGCGAACCCTTTCAGAGGTACAAGCCGATATATCCAGACGGGGTCACACCGCCAAGAGCAAACTCACCAGTCACAACCACGCGGCTGGACTTTTCGACAGTGGATCCAAGGGTCATCTTTGCAGGCGTTGGCGGTGGAACAACGGGGCCGCATGTGGTTTGCTGCGGCCAGGTACCTATTTACAGTACCACTGTTTCAATACCTCTGCATACGCAGGGCATTCAGCAGAATTCGTCATTTACACCGTTGCAACCTTGGCAACCACCGCGCCCAGTTTCACAATTTTTAACTCCTGCGGATGCGCAGGCGTTACTTAATAGTTGGGGATTTGGGGTCATCCCAGATGCGAACTCTCATTGGGCGCCGATAACAGAGCAGCAGCAAAGCACAGCGCATACAGTTGGGCTTTTAAGTGTGTATCCTCAAGTTTCGCAGATATCTGCGCCACAGGTTTCGCTTCCTTTACAGCCACCTGTGTACTCCGCGTCTTCAAGTTATCCCTCTTTTCCAACACAGCAGCCTTGGTCATATCCGCAGACGCAGGGTCAACCTTGGCAAAATGTTCAAGGGCAGGCAAATCTTGCAAGTCAATTCATGCAGGCCGCACCTCCCGATATGGTTCACTTATTTTCACAACTTGACTTTGTTCAGGACATGATGAAGCGTTTCTTTGCAAATTTGAAAGGGGATTCTGTTAAACCACCCTTCGAGCTACCGACTACCTTTGACAAGTTTCCTCCGCATATATCCGCCTACCCGTTTCCATCAGCACCAAAGATACCTAGCACGTTGGGTACTTACAATGGCCTGACCGATCCAGATGATTTTTTACAGCGCTTCGAAGGCGCAATGCGCACTCAAGGCTGGGTGGATCCGGTTGCGTGTCAGATATTTTCTATGACACTACAGGGTATTGCTCGTGAGTGGTTTAATAAGTTGCCGGCGGGTAGTATTGCCGGGTTTATGGATCTGCGGACAAAGTTTTTACTGCAATATCAGAATCAGAGACCACGCAAGCGCACTCACATTGAATGCCATGACATCGTGCAGAAGTCCAAGGAATCTTTGGGCGAATTTCTCACAAGGTATACTAATGAGTGCCTGCGTATACCAGATCTCAAACCAGAGCAACAGATTTCCGGACTCATACATGGTATAAACTCAGAACGTCATCCAACACTGGTAAGGCGTCTGCGCCATACAGTCCCAACAACTTATGCTGAGGCGCTTAATGAATGCCACGACTATATGCGGAGTGGCGAAGATAATGACATTCCAACAGCTAGCACACGCAACGAGAGGAAGGACGATGATGATCGTTCGCGCGATCAAAATCGTGGTAACAACTCTCGCGGAAGGTATCCTAGCGGTGGTCCTATCAGGAATGATAAAGGGAAATCAAGTGGCAATTATCGAAACAATAATCAGCGCGGCATCAACAATCAGAACTATGCGCTTCTTAAAAGCTTATCCAAAACGCCCAAAGAAATTTTGGCGACGGAGCCAGTATGCGCGACCTTCGCGGTCCCAACTCCGCTTACGGAATTTGGTAAGCGGGATAAGACAAAGTATTGTGAATTTCACGATGATTACGGGCACGATACGAATAGGTGTAAAAACTTGATGGAACGGGTACTGGAGGCGCTCCGTGCGGGTAAGTTGGATCACCTCAAACCGCCAAAGAAAGATAAAGGGAAAGCCGCAGAAGAGGGGTCAAAAACTAAAACCTTCGCGTGGCAGAAAGTGGATAAGACCAAAAATGCTGATTTAACCATTAACATGGTTGATGCAGAGAGATTAGGTCAGCGAAGAAAGTATAACGATCATCAGGATTGGGAACTTCTTCCAATCACTTTCCCTCCTGTGATGACAATTGACAGGGTGAATGAACCTATCATTATCAAGTGCCGCATTCCTTCTTGCGGGGTGCAGGTCAAGCGCATGCATGTCGACACTGGGAGCGGCGTTGACATTATGTACGAGCATTGCTATCAATTTCTTCCCGCACACGTGAAGGCGCAGCTACGTCCGTCTGATATCACGCTGTCTGGTTTTTCCGGAGAAAGCTCATGGCCCGTGGGACGGATAGAGTTATTAATAGAGCTCGAAGATGACAAGAATCCGCAGTTAATAAGGAACGAATTAGTTGACTTTTATGTGATCCGCTCGACTTCGCGATATAATGCGCTACTGGGAAGAAATTTCATACGGCGTTTTAACATCATACCTTCGGTAGTGCACGGTTTGATTAAGTTTCCTACTAAGGGAGGAGTTGCCACAATGGCGTCACATCAAAAGATTGAGATATGTGCGTCAGTTGTGCAAATTAACATCCCTAGCGTCGAGGAGCAGATTGCAAGCAGTGCGGTCATTGCTAATCGCTTGCATCCAGATAAGGGTATAAAAATCGGCGCAGGTTTATCAGCTGAAACCAAGGCTAAGTTACATGGCATATTGTCCGCAAACGCAGATGTTTTCGCATGGCGCGAATCAGATATGACAGGTGTCCCGCGGGACATTGCGGAACATAAATTGAATGTTAATCCATCGCTCACACCTGTTAGACAAAAAAAGCGACATATGGCTTTAGACCGTAGTGATTGGCTATGCGCAGAAGTAGACAACCTTGTCAAAGCAAACATTCTACGCGAAGTGCGTTATCAAACATGGGTTGCCAATCCGGTGTTGGTGAAAAAGGCTGATGGTAACTGGCGAATGTGCGTTGATTTTAAAGACATTAACAAAGCATGTCCTAAAGACAATTACCCTCTCCCGGAGATAGACTGGAAGGTTGAATCTTTGTCTGGATTCAGATATAAGTGCTTTCTGGACGCATACAAAGGTTATCACCAAATTCTAATGGCTGCGGAAGACGAAGATAAGACTGCTTTTCATACGCCGCAGGGTATTTATTGTTACACAAAGATGCCTTTTGGCTTGAAGAACGCGGGCGCGACCTATCAGCGTGTAATTGACGCAGCATTCAAGCCTCAAATTGGCAGAAATCTTGAAGCGTATGTCGATGACTTGGTAATCAAAAGCAACACCGAAGAAGACATGCTCGCAGACATCCTAGAAACGTTTGCGTCTCTGCGAAGGATCAACATGAAGCTTAATCCGCTTAAATGTAGCTTTGGAGAGGAGGAAGGCAAGTTTCTAGGTCATGTGGTGACAGCGCGGGGCATCAAGGCTAATCCCAAAAAGATTGAAGCTATTGATAATTTACCATCTCCGAAAACAAAGAAAGATGTGCAGAGTCTCACTGGGAAGCTCGCAGCAATCACGCGGTTTTTGTCAAAAGCCGCAGAGCGTCAGCTACCATTCTTTAACACTTTGAAAAACTGTTTGAAGAAAAAGGATTTTGTCTGGACTCAGGAAGCAGAATCAGCCTTTCAGGAGATGAAAAAGGTGCTTGCAGAGTTACCAACACTTACTGCGCCAGTCAATGGGGAGACGTTAACGCTGTACCTTGCGGCATCAAAGGAAGCAATCAGTTCAGTTCTCATCGCAGACCGCGAAAAGGTAACTTATCAATTTACTTGCATTATTTATTTCGCAGAACTTTAACTCTGAGGTTTTCTCAGACACAAATGCCGGTCTACTTCATAAGCAAGACGCTGACATCAAGCGAAGTAAACTACTCGCCAATAGAGAAGTTAGTATATGCGCTTGTCCATACAGCGCGGCGTTTACGCCGATACTTTCAAGCACATCCGATTGTGGTTCTAACTGATCAGCCAATCAAACAGGTTGGTACATGATTACTTTGCGGCAATGACCGGGGTTACCGCATTGACTAACGCAATCATTTTATTTCATTCAGGTACTGTACTAGCCCGAGATTTCTGGCCGAATGGCCAAGTGGGCAGTCGAATTGGGAGAACATGAAATAAACTTTTCTTCACGCAGTGCGGTTAAGGGTCAAATACTTGCTGACTAACTAGCAGAAATACCTGCGGATGTCGAAGCGTCAGCAGAACATCAAGATCCGCCCGCACCTGTTCTATCACCATGGGAATTATACACCGATGGTGCGTGTACCGCATCTGGCGCAGGCGCAGGTGTAATTTTGACAGGTCCAGGCGGTGAGGAACATACGTACGCACTGCGGTTTAATTTTGCTGTCACAAACAATGAAGCAGAGTATGAGGCTCTGCTAGCAGGTATGCGCATCGCGCATAAGCTAAATGTTAAAATCTTGCACGCTTACGTGGATTCAAAGCTAGTATGCAATCAAGTCTGCGGAGACTTCGAAGCGCACGACATTGCTATGCAGCAATATTTATCGCTTGTTCATAATCTCGCTGACCAGTTCGAGGCTTTTCAAATCTCGCACGTAATGCGGGGGCAAAATAAGAAGGCGGATGCGCTAAGCAAACTAGCTGCCTTGGCTTTTGATCATATGGGTAAGAAAATTCTAATAGAGGAACTCAACGCAAAATCTATTGTCATGATGCCTCTAGTGGCACCGGTTGAGGAATCAAGCCCAACGTGGATGACGCCCATCATCGCTTTTTTACGGGACGGCACTTCACCCGCGGACTCCTCTGATGCGAAGAAAGTCCGCACAAAGGCATCGCTTTATGCCCTCGAGGGTGACGTCTTGTATCGAAGAAACTATTTGGGACCGCATTTAAGGTGCGTAGGTCCGAAAGAGGCAGAGGAAGTTATACGCGAGGTGCATGAGGGTGCATGCGCCCTTCATTCGGGACACAGGTCCATTGTGTCAAAAATCATGCGGTTAGGTTATTATTGGCCTACTATGTACGCAGACACCGCGCGTATTGTCAAGCAATGCGAATCATGCCAAATACATGCACCTATCAGCAGGGCACCTGCGCATCCAATGATACCGGTCTCCTCGCCATGGCCATTCTGCAAATGGGCGATCGACATAGTCGGACCATTCCCCAAAGGCCAAGGTAATATTGCCATTCATTTGCTAAATATGTGATAATGCTAAAAACGAACATATATTTCATAGCATTATTCCTCAAGAAAGACAAGCTTTTAGTTGCAATTGTTCGATTTACAAGCAATATTCGTTTAAATATTAAAAAGTGAAGACAAAAGGCAGATTCGACAAATTGAAGACAAAAAGGTCCAAAGAGCTAAAAAGTACAAGATACAACTAAAAAGGTTCAAAATATTGATGAGGAACGTCTCAAAATGACAAGAGTACAAGTTACAAGACGCAAAGTACGCGATATAAAATAATACGCGAAGACGTCCGAAAATCCGGAACCGGGACCTGAGCCAAGAAGAAACGCCCGACGCAACGGACCAAAAATATCTAGTCTACTATGCACAAGAATATAATATAATATATATATAATTATATATAATTATATATTATATATATTATTATTATTATATTACGTCGGCAAGAAGAAAACAAACCAATTTGGCTGGATCCAGGGTGGCCATGCGACTCGCATGGCCAAAGGCACAAATCCATGCGAGTCGCATGGAGTGAGATTGCTGGTCAGGTCCTATATAAAGCCAGTTTTGTGCCGAGTTTTAATCATCTTTTTTTTCTTCCTCTTCATACGTAAATATATTTATATTTATAATTTATATTTTAATTTTAATTATAATTCTAATAATAAGGGTATGTTAGCGAATGTTGTAAGAGTGTAAGTCGAAATTCTGTCCGTGTAACGCTACGCTATTTTTAATCATTGTAAGTTATGTTCAACCTTTTTACATTAATGTCTCGTAGCTAAGTTATTATTATGCTTATTTAAAACGAAGTAATCATGATGTTGGGCTAATTACTAAAATTGGGTAATTGGGCTTTGTACCATAATTGGGGTTTGGACAAAAGAACGACACTTGTGGAAACTAGACTATGGGCTATTAATGGGCTTTATATTTGTTTAACTAAATGAAAGTTTGTTAATGTTAATATAAAGATTTACAATTGGGCGTCCCTATAAATTACCATATACACTCGATCGGACACGATGGGCGGGGTATTTATATGTACGAATAATCGTTCATTTAACCGGACACGGGAATGGATTAATAGCCACTAGAATAATTAAAACAGGGGTGAAATTACATTCAAGGGTAATTGGTGTAATTGTTAACAAAGTAGTAAAACCTTGGTTTACACGCAGTCGATAACCTGGTGTATTCATTAAACAAAGTATTAAAACCTTGTTACAATTCGAATCCCCAATTAGTTGGAATATTTATCTTCGGGTATAATAATAATTTGACAAGGACACTTGCAATTTATATTTATGACTGATGGACTGTTATGGACAAAAACCAGACGGACATATTAAATAATCCAGGACAAAGGACAATTAACCCATGGGCATAAAACTAAAATCAACACGTCAAACATCATGATTACGGAAGTTTAAATAAGCATAATTCTTTTATATCATATTTAATTTCCTTTATTTTATATTTAATTGCACTTCTAATTATCGCACTTTTATTTATTTTATTTTATCGCACTTTTAATTATCGTACTTTTTAATTATCGCAAGTTTATTTTATCGCATTTTTATTATTCGCAATTTCATTATCATTATTTACTTTACGCTTTAATTTAAAGTCTTGTATTTATTTTATATTTTACATTAGGTTTTAACTGCGACTAAAGTTTTAAAATCGACAAACCGGTCATTAAACGGTAAAAACCCCCCTTTATAATAATAATATTACTTATATATATATATATTTGTATTTTTATAAAACTAATATAGCGTTGAGCTTTGTTTAAAGATTTCCCTGTGGAACGAACCGGACTTACTAAAAACTACACTACTGTACGATTAGGTACACTGCCTATAAGTGTTGTAGCAAGGTTTAAGTATATCCATTCTATAAATAAATAAATATCTTGTGTAAAATTGTATCGTATTTAATAGTATTTTCCTAGTAAAATAATAACTATTTTATATACACCTCGCGAAACATCAATATGCTACTTACGTCATTATCTTACGCATACTCTGCACACGCAGGAAATGTCAAATTCTTAATTGTTGCAATCGATTACTTCACGAAGTGGGTCGAAGCGAAACCGCTGGCAACAATTTCGGGGAAAAGAGTGCGGAATTTTGTATGGGAAGACATTGTCTGTCGATTCGGCATACCCAATGAAATTGTTAGTGATAACGGTACACAATTTGCCGGCGATCCTTTTCGCAGTTGGTGTGCGGAGCTTAATATTAAGCAAACTTTTACTTCAGTTGCGCATCCGCAGGCGAATGGCCAGTGCGAAGTTACCAACCGAGATATAGTTGCTGGAATCAAGGCAAGGTTGGGTCATGACCGCGTTGGTTGGGTGGATGAGCTTCCAAAGGTTTTATGGGCGCATAGAACCACACCCAAAGCAAGCACTGGTGAGACTCCGTTTAGTTTGGTTTATGGGTCAGAAGCTGTCGTACCCGCAGAGATTGGGGTACCAACGTTCCGCATACAAAACTTTGATGAGCAAAATAACTCTGAAGCTCTGCGGGAAAATCTTAATCTGCTTGAAGAACGCAGACTCTCTGCGGCTGTTAACGAAGCAAATAACAAGCAGAAAATCGCAAAGTATTACAATCAGCGTGTGCGTTCACGCACTTATAAGTGCGGTGATTTGGTTTGGCGCCAGAACGATGCAAGTCATGCGGAAGATACTGGGAAACTGGGACCTCGTTGGGAGGGCCCATACAGGGTAGCAAAAGCAAGCAACACCGGGGCATACCATCTAGAGACATTAGATGGCAAACCTGTGAAACGCACTTGGCATGCGACGTTATTGAAAAAATGTTACATGTAGCTAGATGGACTTGATCACTCCAATTTGTTTAGCACATTATTTTATTTTTCATCCTTTCGGATATGTCGCAGTTGTAATCATAATTAATGCCAAATAAAAATAATTACATGCGCATACTTTTGTTGTCCATTTATATTTTTTGTATGCGATTCCTGCCTACTTAAGGGGTGTCCTCTAGCCCCCGTGCAGCAGAAGCCTGTTTGGTTACAAGGCTAGACAATAACGGCAGGCGAAGGGAATTGGTTTTCCCCTAGCCAAGCGCCACGCAGACTAGATGGCTGCAAAGTCGACTTTAAATATACAAGCATTGGTTTGCTTGTGCGTAATCGCTCTCGCATTGGTTTGCTTGAGGAACTCCTAAGCATAAAAACATTGGTTTGTTTTTAGTTGCGTTTGCTTACCATACAACTAATAGTGCACCTCTAGTACATGACAAAGCAATAGCGCAGTAGCTTTTGAGTCTAAATTGTTAAAGGTAAGTTAAAATATTGGTTTATTTTACGCAGTACCATCCGCATACGCATAAGTTGTGGTTAACTATGCGCATGCGCATGCGGTTCATAATTTGTTTTGATTCGCGATATATAAACAAGGATATCACGCATGCATAACAGACAAACATATATACACATCCAAATAAATTATTACATAAGTAATTGTTTCACATGCCTGCCCAACATGGGACTTAGGGCTCCAAAATACATTTACAATTACCTGCCTGAGATTAGGGCTTACGGCACAAACTACTCTAGTAATCCTCCTTCAAAAACCCATCAAGCGGCATCGTCTGGTCAGCCGCAAACGCATTGATCAAAGGGATAGGGATGGACTTGATTGCCTCTTCCGCCTCCAGCAGCGCCGCGGCCGTTCCCTCCTTTAATTTCTTTTGGACAATGTCGGGGAACGGTGGAGTTAGGCCGCATGCCTGGATCACTTCCCGCACAGCCTTGTTCACCTCATGGTCCTTGACCGCATCGACATAGGCATTAAACCGGTCGGACACGGGCTCGGAGTCCATCACTTTCTGCGCAATTGCGGGGAGTGCGGTGAGCAGCTTTGTCATATCTGCCTCGGCCAGCTCGCGGTCGGTAACCGCATCGTCCCTCTCCCTCGTCACCTTTTCCAACTCCAGCCTCACTCGCTCAGTTTCCCCCTTCGCCTGATCAACCGCACCCACAAGCTCTTGATTCTTTTTTCTTTCTTGAATCAAGAGGGTCTTGGTTTCGGCCGCAGTCAATTCAACAGCTTTGCGGGCCTCCTCAGCAGCGTCCCTGTCCTTCTTGACCTGCTCTACACCCGCCTGCAGCAAACCCAACTCCACCTCTTTGCGCAGTGCAACATCGTATAGGCTGGAGGATCGACGGGCTTGGTCCGCAAACATCCCAAAGAATACCAGCCCGTTCTGGACAAAGGCGTTGAGCGCCTGGTTAAACGGCAGCGCGACCAGTTGCTCGCGGAACTCTGCTGGGAAGATTTGCTGCAAGAATGCAGATTGCTCCGCAGCATTTTCTGCGGAGGACTGGCAAAGTTGGCGGAGGTTGGCAACACGGAAGCTGCCTTGCGGAGGAGGTAATGTAGACTCAGACTCGACGGGGATCGCCTTGTCTTTGGATGTGGCAGTGGCCTGCAGCTCGGGGTTGACCCGCGGTGTTGTTGGCTGCGTCTCCTCCACATGCTCTGCAAAATACTCAGATTAGTACGCAGATTTTTCTACGCGGTATACATGCGAAAAAATAAACGCTCACCATTAATGGGGGGAGGTAGGTCTGCGGACCGCGGCTCGATGGCAACAAAATTGTCGTTGCGCATATCCTCCAGCTGCTTAGGAGTCTTCTTCTTCTTCTTCTGAGCCTCGGACGTCCCAGCCGCCTTGCGTTTATTGCCTGACTCCGCCGGCGATTCATCCACATGTTCGCTAGCAGCTGCCTGCTCTAGCTGTTTGTCCACATCCTGCTTGCGGAAAGATATCCCAGCAATCTCCTCCGCGGTAAGCACCTTCTTCATCTTCATCTCTGCAAACAATAAACGCCTGCGTTAGAAAATATACAAAAATTTATGTAAGTACGCGTTTATGCTATTCCTACCCTTTCCATCGGGGCCAACTATGGCCGGCCGCACATCCTCCCAAGGCCAATACGCGGAGATCTTCCCCAACCGCAGCATAACATTACCATACGAACGGTGCACCAGTTGTGCGTTGACGCACTGCTTCAACAACTTTTTCTCCTCGTCATCCAACGCTGGCATCTTGTTCACATCTTTTTCTACCTTCTCGCACCAAATAAGCGTCTGCGGGAAGCCAGTGCCTACTACGGTCTGGTCGACGAAGAAAAAAGTTTCTTTCCAACTTCCCGCATTCGATTTCGGGGTTTTTGTGAAATTTTGGCGTGCGAAGAAGGTGAACCAAGATTTATGGTGGTTGGCTAAGCGGAATAGGTGGCAAAAAACCTTCACCAATGGTACTGTGTTGAGTGCAACACACCACATCTCGAATAGAACGATTTTGCCTATCGCATACGGGTGCAATTGCCCTAGCCCTACTTTGAAATGATCTAGTACGCCTAAAAAGAAGTCGGTGGGTGGAACCCTAAAATTACCATGCTTAAAAGCATGTTCGTAGATCGCCACCTTATTCTCTGGTGGCTGATGGGCTCGCTGGCTAGGCAGTGGTGGTACCGGATTGTAACCCGCAAGAGGGGGGTATTGCTTAACTAAGTGGTCGATGTTTTTCTGGCCTATGTTGGACTCTACATTCTCTACGAAAGTTTCATTAGCTTTGGTCATTTTTAGATGAATGGAGAACGACTGACCTTTAAATGACGATCGAAATATGACGGAGTTGATCGGAATTGATAGGATTTGAAGGCGAGAGCGTATTTGGGAAGCTTGACAACGGAAAAGTGAAAATGTGTGTGATTTGGGGCTATTTATAGGCAAGATTGGGGGAGCGTGGGTTGGAATGGTGTTATCGTGGCCATACACGTGTAATGCAATCGACGGGTAGAATTTGCTGATCGCGCGTGGTGTCAGTTAAGAATGATTACAAACACGCGCGTGGTTCGCACGCGCCTGCGGCATTGTTACTTTATGTCTTGTCAGCCGAATGGGCTTCTGCGATTGTGACAGGCATCGAGGCGCACGCGAGGACATTAAATGCTCGTCGTCCTTTTGTTTTCTCTTTTTCGCTTAATAGTTTGATATCATATGACTTGCGTCATATAACATCAAACTGGGGGGACTTAATGATACCGCAGACCGCATGCGCATGTAACATACACACGGGCATGCGCTATGGTGCGCATGCGGGGTGCTCTCATGCGTCATGCGGCATGCGGATCCGTATCTGGTCCCTTTACGGCGGTTGAGCAAATATCTTTTCCATAATTATATCCGTGATTCGGGGGAGATGGTTATGGAAACGATTATCACTATCCTATGACGATTCTAGAATTAGGGTTTGCCTATAAATACAAACCCTAATCGTCGTTAGCAACACACCACGTTACGTAGCCATCTTCTACCACACATCCTACGTAACTTACATCCTCTATCATCTTCTAAAGGTTAACAGGTGAGTTCTTTATTAACTGGTACCTACAACCTTGCTTGGGGCCTTCTGATCGACGGACGTCATCGAAGGTGGACTTAATCACTTGGCCACCCCGCCGACATCATCATGTCGGCCAGGGTTATTCACGGTAGCCGGACCGGAGAGCCACGTTCTAAGATCCTTAAACCCCTCCTTTACGTTGAGCAAGCATGTTAAGAACCCTCGGTTAAAATATGCTTGATCAGAGGTTGAAATAAGAGATTATAATGCCGAATAATTAATCAAAAAATTGGAGAGAAAATTGGAGAGAAAAGGTTATAGTAATTGTCAACGAAAGTTTCTGGAGGAGACATATGATATAACCTTACGGCCATATAAAATCAGAACAATCATTGAAAGATGAGAAAAATCTTTATAACAAAGTTGAAATTTCAATTGAAAACATTGAAAATGCCAAAGCAAATGTAGAAAATATTGTGTATGAGTGTATCAAATGTTTAGATAGAGACGTGAAATTAAAACTAGAGCAACAACGCATCATCATTCACATCAGCGCATCATCTCAAAAACAACGTAAGATACACTAATTCACCATTTCTTACTGATTTGATTTTGAGTGTAATGATTCTTACTTTAATAATATAAAGAAATCTATTAATTGATTTTGATTTTGTTAATTCAAATTTTGGATATAAACAAAAAAGCACCACATCATTATCATGCGACTCGCATGACCCACCCCCTTAAACCATGCGACTCGCATGAGGGGTCTGACAGGGCCACAACCAAACCCTAATCACGCATTTATTACGGATAATTTATTATTATTATTATTAAACCCTAATGTTTTTATTATTATTATAATTAAGTTTTTACTTTATTTTATTTATATTACTTTTAAACTAGTTTTATATATTATAAACTTAATACTTTTATTATAAAATATAAAAATAATATTTTTATAAAAATTATATTTTTACAACTTTTTGTATATTTTTATATTTTGTCCCTTTTTAATCGTTGTAGCGTAATATTTGTATTTTTTTTTTTAGCTCATATTTAATTTTAAACTTAGTTTTTGCTATAGTTATTTTTACTCCTAGATTTTTAGGCTTTGCCGTAGAATTCCTTAAGTGCTTTTTCTTTAGACTAAGATTTAGGTGCTTTAGAATTTTGCGACGCCTTTTTAAGTTTTAGTTTCTTTTTAAGTTATTTCCATTTGGGATTTAGTTTTTCCCTGTAAGCTTTAATATTTTTAGACCTTTTTACTATGTATCAATTATCATTCCAATTAGTAATTTCAATTTGCGATTATAATTTTAAGTTAGTTGTAGTAATAAGGTTAGGTTAGTAAAGTATTTTTAAGTTTTTATAAGTTTCTTTTATTTTTCCGTCACCTTTTATTTTTCAACCATTTTTTCTTTTTCGACCTTTTTCGACGAACTCTTTTTCTCTCTTATTTCTCGCCATTCTAGTTTTTAGGACTTAGAATTTTTTTTTCTACTTCTTATCTAAATTTCTTAAAATTACGAAAATTTATTTTGAGTGGTTAAATTGATAGACATCAAAATTTTCTGGTTCGTAGTAATAGTTGGATTTGTACGTGGACCGGGTTATTGGAGCCAAACAGTCCTCAATTATATTGAGACCAAACGAATCCTGCCCCTCTGCTGCATCTTTTGGCTATTCGAAACGTGGGCAAAATCAGAAAAGTCTATTGATTGGATAACTTATTATAATTTTTCTTTCCTTTTAAAAACTAATAGGATATTCAGTGAATGCACCGAGCAAGACGTTCATCACCTTTTGTACGTTCACCACCTGTAACTAGATCAAGACATCGTTTGACAAATCTAACCGCCGTTGATTTTTCTTTAGAATCGTCATCCAGTCGACCAAGTACTTCAGTTCAAATTTCCGATAATCCAGTTTTTGAAACAAACCTCACAATTGAGAATCCGGAAAATATTCAGGAACGGTTCATAGATCCTGAACCACTAAACTTTCCTCCGGAACCACCAATCATTCAAACAGAGATTGTTGAGGAACGAACTATTAAATCAGAATCATCTAGTGATACCGATTCAACAAATTCAATTATGGAGAATCTGGAACCTTTAAGTATGGAAGACCGAATGAGAGCTAAACGCACTGGCCAAGGTCACGCAATTACTCATCCAGACATTAATGCGCCAGATTATGAAATCAAAGGACAAATTCTACACATGGTGACTAATCAATGCCAATTTAGTGGTGCGCCGAAGGAAGATCCAAATGAACATCTACGTACCTTTAATAGGATCTGCACACTATTTAAAATCCGAGAAGTGGAGGATGAACAGATATATCTCATGTTATTTCCCTGGACTTTAAAGGGAGAAGCCAAAGATTGGTTGGAATCGTTACCTGAAGGGGCGATTGATACATGGGATGTTTTAGTTGACAAATTTCTTAAACAATTCTTTCCTGCATCTAAAGCCGTAAGACTTCAAGCAGAAATTGTTACGTTCACACAGAAGCCAAATGAAACTCTATATGAGGCGTGGACAAGATATGGAAAGTTATTAAGAGGATGTCCGCAACATGGTTTAGACACCTGTCAAATAGTACAAATATTCTACCAAGGATGCGACATCACTACAAGAAAAGACATAGATATAGCAGCTGGTGGTTCTATTATGAAGAAAACCGAAACTGATGCTTACAAAATTATTGATAATACTGCTTCCCACTCACATGAGTGGCACCAAGAAAAAGATATCATTAGATCATCTAAAGCAGCTAGAGCCGATTCTAGCCATGACTTAGATTCCATTTCCGCAAAGATAGATGCTGTGGAGAGACGAATGGAAAAGATGACTAAGGATATTCACTCAATACGAATTAGTTGTGAGCAGTGTGGAGGACCACATTTGACAAAAGATTGTCTAAGTATTGAATTAACAATGGAACAAAGAGAGAATATTTCATACATAAACCAAAGGCCTGGAAATAATTATCAGAATAATTATCAACCGCCAAGACCGATTTACAATCAAAACCAGAATTATAACCGAAATATTCCATACAACAACCAACAAGGTCCTAGCAATCAACAAGTATCCAATAATACTTACAATCAGCAAAGACCAAATTTTCAAAACAAACCACCACAACAAACCGATGATAAAAAGCCGAATTTAGAAGATATGATGACAAAGCTAGTTGAAACTCAAACGCAGTTTTTCACATCTCAAAAACAAACAAATGAACAAAATGCTCAAGCATTTAGAAATCAACAAGCTTCTATTCAAAATCTGGAACAAGAAGTGAGTAACCTAGCAAGGTTAATAGGTGAAAGAAAACCGGGAAGTCTACCAAGCGATACAAATGCTAACCCCAGGAATGAAACAGCTAAAGCTATTACCACAAGAAGTGGTACAACACTTAAACCACCTGAAATACCTGTAACTTCTGATGAAACCATTCCTACTCCACAAGAACCACAACCTGATCAGGATAAGGAAAAAGAACCGGTAGTTGAGAAGGTTAATGAAGATAACACAGTTAAGGATAAACCTTATGTTAAACCATACCAACCACCACTTCCTTACCCGAGTAAAATGAAGAAGGAAAAACTTGAAGCCGAGCAATCCAAATTCTTGGATATGTTTAAACAGATAAATGTAAATCTTCCTTTCATTGATGTGATTTCAGGAATGCCAAGATATGCTAAATTCTTGAAAGATCTAATCACGAATAGAAAGAAAATGGAAGAACTCTCGGCTGTTACTATGAATGCTAATTGTTCAGCAGTGCTGTTGAATAAGATACCAGAAAAACTATCTGATCCAGGAAGTTTCACAATTCCATGTTTTCTGGGTAGTCTTAGTTCAATAGAAGCATTGGCAGACTTAGGTGCTAGTATAAATCTAATGCCGTATTCACTATACGCTAAACTAGACCTTGGAGAATTAAAACCAACCAGAATAAGCATACAACTAGCCGATAGATCAATAAAATATCCTAGAGGGATAATGGAGAACATGCTAGTTAAAGTTGGTACTTTAGTATTTCCAGTAGATTTTGTTGTTTTGGACATGGAAGAAGATTCTCAAGTTCCTCTCATATTAGGAAGACCATTCTTAAACACGGCTAAAGCAATGATAGACGTGTTCGGTAAGAAACTGACCCTAAGTATAGAGGATGAGAGTGTTACCTTTTCAGTTGATAGAGCAATGCAACAACCACAATCTGCAGATGATACATGTTATTATATTCAAACTATAGATGCACATGCAGAATTATTAGAAGAATTTCCAGAATTACAAGGAACGGGAGAATGTTCTTTAGGAGAAGGTAATGAACCAATTGATGAAGCTGAAATGTTAGCTACACTTATAGCTAATGGATATGAACCAACAACAGAAGAAATTCAAATGCTAAAAGAAGAAGACAGATATCGATATAAATCATCGATAGAAGAACCTCCGAAATTAGAGTTAAAGCCACTTCCAAACCATTTGGAATACGCTTATTTACATGGTGAATCTGAATTACCTGTAATAATATCGTCTTCTCTTACTGAAAATGAGAAATCACAACTCATTTCTGTGTTGAAAGCTCATAAACCAGCCATTGCATGGAAGATTCATGATATTAAAGGAATAAGTCCTTCGTATTGCACACATAAAATCCTTATGGAAGAAGGTCATAAAACGTATGTGCAACGTCAACGAAGACTAAATCCTAATATGCAAGATGTAGTTAAGAAAGAGATTATTAAACTGCTAGATGCAGGTTTAATATATCCAATCTCTGATAGTCCATGGGTAAGCCCAGTTCAATGCGTGCCTAAGAAGGGTGGCATGACTGTCATCACAAATGAGAAAAATGAGCTTATTCCTACTAGGACTGTAACAGGATGGCGTGTATGTATAGATTATAGAAAATTAAATGACGCCACCAGAAAAGATCACTTTCCCTTACCTTTCATAGATCAAATGTTAGAAAGATTAGCCGGAAATAGTTACTATTGTTTTCTAGATGGATTTTCCGGATATTTTCAAATTCCAATAGCACCCGAAGATCAAGAGAAAACCACATTCACGTGCCCTTATGGTACTTTTGCTTACAAAAGAATGCCATTTGGACTTTGTAACGCCCCTGCAACCTTTCAAAGGTGTATGATGGCGATTTTTCATGACATGATAGAAGAATGCATGGAAGTATTCATGGATGACTTTTCAGTCTTCGGTGATACATTTAAATCATGTCTAGTTAATCTGGAACGAATGCTAATTAGATGCGAAAAATCAAATCTAGTACTTAATTGGGAGAAATGCCATTTCATGGTTAAAGAAGGCATCGTTCTTGGACATAAAATTTCAAAAGAAGGAATTGAAGTGGATAGAGCTAAAGTAGATGTAATTGCTAAACTTCCACATCCCACCAATGTTAGAGGAGTTAGGAGTTTTCTAGGGCATGCCGGTTTTTACCGACGTTTCATAAAAGATTTTTCTAAAATTGCCACTCCTATGAATAAACTCCTAGAAAAGGATGCGCCATTCATCTTTTCAGATGAATGTATCAAATCTTTTAATATTCTTAAAGAAAAACTCACTAATGCACCAATCATGATAACACCAAATTGGAATCTACCATTTGAACTAATGTGCGATGCAAGTGATTTTGCAATGGGAGCCGTTTTAGGACAAAGGATTGAAAAACGATTTCAACCTATATATTATGCTAGTAAGACGTTACAAGGAGCACAAACGAACTATACAACTACTGAAAAAGAACTCCTTGCTATTGTCTTTGCTTTTGACAAATTTCGATCATATCTCGTTCTAGCAAAAACGGTGGTCTATACAGACCATTCTGCTCTTAGATACCTATTTTCAAAACAAGATGCTAAACCAAGATTAATCCGTTGGATCTTACTCTTACAAGAGTTTGATATTGAAATCCGAGATAAAAGAGGAGCAGAAAATCTCGCCGCTGATCATCTTTCTCGTCTTGAAAATCCCGAATTAGAAGTTCTGAATGAATCGGCCATACAAGACAACTTTCCTGATGAATATCTATTGAAGATAGATTATAAAGAAATCCCATGGTTTGCAGACTATGCAAACTACTTAGTTTGTGGATTCCTTGAAAAAGGATTATCGTACCAAAGACGAAAGAAATTCTTCAGTGATATAAAACACTATTTCTGGGAAGATCCACATCTGTTTAAAAGTTGTCCCGATGGAATAATACGCCGATGTGTATTTGGAGATGAAGCTAGTAAAATTTTAAACCATTGTCACACAGGACCAACAGGAGGGCATTATGGGCCTCAACTAACAGCAAGAAAAGTTTATGAAGCTGGATTCTATTGGCCTACAATTTACAAAGACGCACACCTTCTTTGCAAATCCTGTGATGCATGTCAAAGGGCCGGAAAAATAAGTCAACGTGATGAAATGCCACAAAATGTCATCCAAGTATGTGAAGTATTTGACATTTGGGGTATTGACTTTATGGGTCCATTTCCAAAATCTCATAATAATCTATATATACTCGTAGCCATTGATTATGTATCTAAATGGGCGGAAGCACAAGCTCTCCCAACTAACGATGCACGAGTTGTAGTCAACTTTTTAAAACGTCTTTTTGCAAGGTTTGGAACACCGAAAGCTTTAATAAGTGATCGGGGTACTCATTTCTGTAATAATCAACTTGAGAAAGTTCTTAAAAGATATGGAGTAACTCATAAAATCTCCACCGCATATCATCCACAAACAAGTGGACAAGTTGAAAATACCAACCGAGCTTTAAAACGTATTCTAGAGAAAACCGTAGGATCAAATCCAAAGGAATGGTCCATTAAATTGGAGGATGCACTCTGGGCTTTTAGAACAGCCTACAAAACTCCAATTGGAACCACACCTTTTAGACTTGTTTATGGAAAAGCATGTCATCTTCCAGTAGAAATTGAACACAAAGCATTTTGGGCTTTGAAAACATGTAATCTTGATTTACATGAAGCCGGACGTCTACGATTAAGTCAACTAAACGAATTAGAAGAATTAAGACATGAAGCATACGAAAATTCATTAATCTATAAAGAAAGAACGAAGAAATGGCATGATAAAAGAATCAGAAGTTCAAAAGAATTTAAAGAAGGAGACAGAGTTCTTCTTTTCAATTCACGATTCAAGCTATTTCCTGGAAAATTGAAATCAAGATGGTCTGGACCATTCATAGTCAAAAGAGTTTTCCCATACGGAACGATAGAATTAATAAATTCAAATGGGATTGAATTTAAAGTTAATGGTCACAGAGTTAAACATTACATACATGGTCCGATGGAAGTCGACAACGAAGTTAATCACAATTTCGACACCACAGCTAACTAAGTGTGGGGAGAATCAAGTCTTTAAAGGATAATATGTATTTCTGTTAGAGTTAGATTGTCTGTTTTTGTGTAGTTCTCGAAAATGGAACACGTATGGTCTTTCCCTAGCAGACCCTAAAGAACTAGTCTTCTCCCCCCATTCTGAATTTTTATTTTTTTTTAGGTTTTTACGAAATGAAGACTGCCTGTGAACTAAACCATGGTCTAATGCTACACGCTTTGATCACTAAAAGAAATAATGACATACTACCGAGTGAATTAGTATCAGTAATCAGAGAAAGAATGGACGGAGTTAGAAAAGGATCCAGATGCGAAGATAATAAGTTACAATTTGGTAAAGGAAAATCAAAATCCGCAGCGAAAAGAAGAGCACGACACCTAGAACGATGTCACAAATGCGGAAAATGGTCACATGGAGGTAAATGTTCAAATAATCAAACCTATTCAAATACCGAATTTGTTACTTTATGCAGAGACGGACCGTTCATATGTTTAGAAGAAAAGACAATGAATGCTCGAGGTTACGCCTATGCAGCCATGGAAAACCAATTAAACCGACTATCTTATGAATATAATAGATCATATAACTAAGAAATCTATTTCACAGGTATGTCTGTACAGTTTTTATTTTTATTTTTATTTTAACCTTTTGATAATAAACGCTAATTTGTTCGCTAAAAAGTATTAAATTGGTATTAAATAAAATTAGGTTTGGCGACCGAAATTATTGATATCATTCAAAAATTTATTACATCACTGCGAAATTTAACGTTTATTCTTAAGGTATAAATATCTTTAATCAATCAACCCAAAATATTTCAAAAATTCGTCATGAGTTAAATTAGGTCTTGGAACCGAAATTACTTTACCAAAAAGAGGGGCGCATATTTTTGATAATATTTGATTGATTAAAGTGGGATAAAAAGACAAAAAGATTTTTAATTTTATTTTTACCATATTTTTAAAAATTAATATTTAAATCTTAAATTAATATTGTAAATTTTGTAAAAATAATATATTTAAAATTGTAAATATTTGAAAAATTAATATAAGTTTGGTATGAATTTATAATATGAATTTTTAAATTAAGTTTGGTGTGAATTTTTAATTTTTAAAATATGAAATTTTAATTTTATGCATTTCAAATTTTTAAGTTTGGTGTGATTTTTTTTTTAGTATTAATTTTGAATTTTATAATTGTGTGAATTTAAAAACAAAAATTTACTTTATCTCATTAAGTTAAAAATATGATTTTTAAAATTCGTCGTAAGTTGAAGACTAGGTCTTTGAACCGAAATTGCTTTACCCGAGGGAGGGACGAGAACTTTTATTATCATTATTTTTAATCTTATTGATTTAAAGTATGCCAAAAACATTGAAAAAATCCAAAAATCTAAGCTTTTAAAACAATCGCTTGAAAATGACAAAATTTTAAAATTTTGTCGAGGGACGGACTAGGGCATCGTCCCGAAACGACCTCGTCCTAAAAAGAAACAAAATTTTTAAAATTTTATTAAATTTTATGTTTTAAAAGTATAACCTTTTTATAAAATAAAAAAAAAAAAAAAAAAAAAATATACCAGAATTACACCCCATGCGAGTCGCATGGGGGTAAGAGCAAAACCATGCGACTCGCATGGAAAAAAAAAACTGGACAGGATCAAATATTCAGTCGCTGCTTCTGTCTTTCACAAACACACATACACAAACACGAAAACCTCCCAAACTCTCTCAATTTTTCACCAATTTTCACCAAATTTCTTGCAAAAATTTCACAATAATCATGCCTAGATTCAGTAGTCTCAACCCCTTCAGGAGAAAGGTAAAGATTTCACCCCTAATCTCTTTAAATTCGAATTTTTGTGTTCTTGAGCTAGAAATTTTATATTTTGATTTTGTTAAATTTAGGTGTAATTAGAGCTAAATTGTTGTTATATTATGCATGTATATCCTAGATAGAAGCTATTTAACATGAATTGAAGCTAAAAACTTCAAATTTTTAAGAATCTAGGGTTTGTGTTCTTGAGCAATTTGGGGCTTTTTGATATAAACAGGTTATGGCCGATTTTTGTCATGAATTGTTGCTAAATTGAGTAGTGTAACATGTCTAGGTAGTTAATTGATCTAAACTTTGAGCCTAAACATGTTTTTGAGAATTAAAGTGGACTTTTTAAGTCCAAAAATTCATGAACTTGGATAAATTGATATAAAGGCCATTTGAAACTTGTTTCATTGCTAGTAGTGATTATTTTGGCATGTTATTTGAGATAAATGCTTATGAACCTGATGTACATTTTTCGTATATGCTTATTTGATAAAGTGTAGACTTGACAAAAATATGAAAATGAGCACTAGTTTGATTTGAATGCCATGTAACAAGTGTTTAATTGCTATAATGATTATTGTTGACATGTTTAAGAGTTTAAATGTGATAAAACATTGTATACATTTTCGTATGTAAAAATGTAGAATTGTTATTGTTAAGAAAATGTGTATAAAATGTGTTATGAATTGAACATGTCATCATAATTGTTTCAAGTTATTATTTTGCTAACACTAATGCATATTTGGATGCACAATTTTTGTGTTTAATGTGTTTTACAGAAAGCCGATACTGGAGGTTCAGGAGCATCATCGTCCAGACAACCAGAGCCCGAACCGGAAATGTTTCATGAACAAGAACAACATATGCAACAAGAAGAAGAAGAACATGAGGAGCAACATATTCCTTATCACGATCAAGATCAATTATTCGTGAATCAGTTTCGTCAATTCGCTCCACATCAAAGGATTCTGAGCTTAGACATTAATGAAGATCAGTTACACCCAAATCTGAGATTTGATCGATGTTGGATAGAGTATCCAGATTATCAAAAGAACATGCACATTCTCTACTTTAAGGTTGTTGAAATGCCAAGGGCAATTGACTGGGTACCTTTGGAAACAGTTGACCTTGCCGAACCGATTCGGGAATTATTGGTGCAAAGGTATGGTAATTCTCAGTTTAACGATTGGATGCGCCTATTTTCCATTCGTAGAACCATATATAGGGAATGGTGTATAGAATTACTTAGTACTATTAAGTTAAACAGTGATGTTAGGAGGATAGATGATAGAAGCTTTATTAGATTTCTGTTAGGTGGACGCATGTACAGAATGTCCATGATAGATTTAGCTAGGGCCTTACAGATTTACACCCCTGCTGAACTTTTGAGCCCCGACTGTAATAGCTTGATTGCCCAAGGAGAAAGGGTAGATAGGGAATTTGATATTAACGCTGTCTGGAGGCGTATGTCCCACTTTAATGAATTTCACGCCAGTGGAAATCATACATACTTAGATATAGACAGAGCTGAACTCCGGGTGATTCATAGATTCTTAGCAAACACAATTACACAAAGGGGAAGAAATAAGGAGAAATTGACCGTAAACGATTTGTTCTACCTCAAGTGTATTAGAGACCCGAGGAGTTTCGTTAACATTCCCTATTGTGTTGGTTATTATCTCGCTAATGTAGTTTCGGGGATGAAATCGGGGAGTATTATAGGTGGTGGTATTTTCATTACTCTCATTGGAGAGTATTTAGGTGTAGATAAGCACCAAGGGGGTCCAATGAACGAAATAGAGGACGGAGGTGAAACTATAAGTTCAAACCTTTATCACGGTGCAAGGGTATTATTAATGAGACGTGGTCGGGTATATCGATACGAGGGACCTCAGCGACAGGTAGAAAGAGGTTCGGATGACGAGATGGAGGATGCGAACAACATTATAGGAGTTGTTCGGGAGACTGCTCTTGATTTAGGCGTTCGTATGGAGGATGAATACATGACGAACTATGATAGGCATATGCAGTACGAGGCATGGCAACGTCGGAATGACTACGAGCATTCCCGGCAACGAGAGCATGGCCGATGGGATTATCATCAGCGCCAAATTATAAGCCAGTTGCAGCCTGGCGAGATGTATTATCCGACCCGACCCGCATACTATCCCGCACATCAGCCAGAAATGAGACCACCCTATGATTCATATGATTATGACGCAGCATACCAGTTCACCTATAATCAGCCATGGAACCCGGACGCGAACATGAATTGGGATCCCTATCCTAATTATCCTCCTAACCCACCTCCTGATCAGTAGAGATAAGTTGGTAATTTTTATTTTTATTTTAAACACTTAACATTTTATTACGTTTATGTAATGTTTGATATTCTTATTATTATTGTGTACTAATATTTTTCTTATAGTTTGAAAGTGGGATGCCAAAGTTCCATTTCAAATTGCATGTATGATTATATTTGTATTGTATGTATTCTATTTTATGCACAAAACAGGGTAAAACAACGCATTTTCAAAGACTGGCATTAAGTTCAGCAAAAGCAAGTAATTTTGACGACAATGATGCAAAATGTATGTGAAATAACAACAAGACGGAATGAACAAATGACGTGCACCATTTATCATTCAGCAAACAAACGCCAATATATTTGGAAACTTTGGTAAAAATTTAATCATTTTCACACTAATCACCCTCAATAATTTAAATTGTTACTGATTTCTTGCAAATGAGGGCATTGCAAGATCTTAAGTGTGGGAAGGGGTTAAATTCTTTCGGATTTTAAAATTTTTATATTAAACACTTGGTTACTATTAAAAATACTAGTAAAGCAGTAGTTGTATTAGAATCTAGTGCTCTCTGATAAAAAAGAACAGCCCTAGTCTTATATACTGACTACCCAATTCTAGTAAAATTTTTCAAAATTTTTAATTAAATGAATTCAAATCATGTTTATACATATTTATGAACGATAAAACTAGGTTTTAACACCGAAATTATTGTTACCTCGGAAAGGACATAAATTGAGAAACAAACGAAAATGTTAAAATTCATTTAAAATGGAATAGAGGACGATAAAAAGGAAAATAAAAGCCAAGTGTGGGAAAATTTACCAAGTTATTTTAAACATATGTCACATATATCTGTAACAAATAACTAAAAATACTTTTGCTTTGGACTAAACTAAACTGTTTTACCCGATGAAAGAAAAGAAGAGATGGATCTACACGATGAATCAATTCCATCACTAAAAGGAAGTAAAGTCTTCCGAAAAAGACACGCGCTTCTTGATTTAGGTCATGAAGTTGTCGTCCAGACCAGCTGTAGGTTGACGAAAAATCTAGAAAAGTCATCACTAAAATCAGCAGGAAATCCACGGACCTCAGCATTAAACAGGGTCGCCAAGTGGTCAGATTTATCCTAACCATGAGAAGGATTTATCTCGTACAATGGGGGGCACCGTGCAAATTAGCTGGATAAGACTAATGAATCAGATCCCCAGAAAGGATAATCTCCTTAAAGATTAAAAATCAGCTTTTAAGACTGATATTACTCAATCCTAGAGATTGACCTTAAAGATTGAGAATTCAAACTCATGGAATTCAATGATATCTAAACTCGAGCTGAAACGAGAAAATATTTTGATCAAAATTATAAACCGATTTGTTTTCTGAAAACCCTATTTTCAATGCGTTCATTACCATTGAACGTAAAATCCTAGGAATTCACCTGGAATTCATTAGGTCACCTGAACTAAATCGGGTGTCAACCGTAAGAACGGTGGTTGCATAGCATGGTCAAAGACAGGACCTTGTGCCATACCGAAAAATTATAAGGGTGAGCTTTACTATTGCTCCTACCAAGGATAGTAATTGCGTCCGACACGTTATAGACCATAATCAAAAGCATGTCACGGGACATTGCCTTAACAGTTGCTTGTTCAACGCTTTCCTTTACAACCGGACAGTAGTTTGCCGAAAGGTAATATACGGGACAAGTAAACTGGACGTGTTGCTTTCCAAATACAAGGTTAGCAAGTGGGTGACACAAAACCGCAAGTTTTGAGCTAAAATTTTCAAATTTGAAACCCACCAAACCCACAAAAATATTTTGCAAACACCGGTAAAGGGTTATTCCGGAAAACTTATCTAGGGTAAAAACTAGATTTCAAAAGAACAAATGTTTTCATAAAGATCCAATTTCCTTAATGGATCTAAATTTTTATAGTCATGTGGGACTGTAAACCATATCGTTACTACCATTGTTTATACCGCCGTATAGAAATCACTGATGTACAAAGTGTGAAGAATAAAGAAGTGATTCTAGTATTTCAAGACAATATTGCTTGAGGACAAGCAACGCTCAAGTGTGGGAATATTTGATAATGCTAAAAACGAACATATATTTCATAGCATTATTCCTCAAGAAAGACAAGCTTTTAGTTGCAATTGTTCGATTTACAAGCAATATTCGTTTAAATATTAAAAAGTGAAGACAAAAGGCAGATTCGACAAATTGAAGACAAAAAGGTCCAAAGAGCTAAAAAGTACAAGATACAACTAAAAAGGTTCAAAATATTGATGAGGAACGTCTCAAAATGACAAGAGTACAAGTTACAAGACGCAAAGTACGCGATATAAAATAATACGCGAAGACGTCCGAAAATCCGGAACCGGGACCTGAGCCAAGAAGAAACGCCCGACGCAACGGACCAAAAATATCTAGTCTACTATGCACAAGAATATAATATAATATATATATAATTATATATAATTATATATTATATATATTATTATTATTATATTACGTCGGCAAGAAGAAAACAAACCAATTTGGCTGGATCCAGGGTGGCCATGCGACTCGCATGGCCAAAGGCACAAATCCATGCGAGTCGCATGGAGTGAGATTGCTGGTCAGGTCCTATATAAAGCCAGTTTTGTGCCGAGTTTTAATCATCTTTTTTTTCTTCCTCTTCATACGTAAATATATTTATATTTATAATTTATATTTTAATTTTAATTATAATTCTAATAATAAGGGTATGTTAGCGAATGTTGTAAGAGTGTAAGTCGAAATTCTGTCCGTGTAACGCTACGCTATTTTTAATCATTGTAAGTTATGTTCAACCTTTTTACATTAATGTCTCGTAGCTAAGTTATTATTATGCTTATTTAAAACGAAGTAATCATGATGTTGGGCTAATTACTAAAATTGGGTAATTGGGCTTTGTACCATAATTGGGGTTTGGACAAAAGAACGACACTTGTGGAAACTAGACTATGGGCTATTAATGGGCTTTATATTTGTTTAACTAAATGAAAGTTTGTTAATGTTAATATAAAGATTTACAATTGGGCGTCCCTATAAATTACCATATACACTCGATCGGACACGATGGGCGGGGTATTTATATGTACGAATAATCGTTCATTTAACCGGACACGGGAATGGATTAATAGCCACTAGAATAATTAAAACAGGGGTGAAATTACATTCAAGGGTAATTGGTGTAATTGTTAACAAAGTAGTAAAACCTTGGTTTACACGCAGTCGATAACCTGGTGTATTCATTAAACAAAGTATTAAAACCTTGTTACAATTCGAATCCCCAATTAGTTGGAATATTTATCTTCGGGTATAATAATAATTTGACAAGGACACTTGCAATTTATATTTATGACTGATGGACTGTTATGGACAAAAACCAGACGGACATATTAAATAATCCAGGACAAAGGACAATTAACCCATGGGCATAAAACTAAAATCAACACGTCAAACATCATGATTACGGAAGTTTAAATAAGCATAATTCTTTTATATCATATTTAATTTCCTTTATTTTATATTTAATTGCACTTCTAATTATCGCACTTTTATTTATTTTATTTTATCGCACTTTTAATTATCGTACTTTTTAATTATCGCAAGTTTATTTTATCGCATTTTTATTATTCGCAATTTCATTATCATTATTTACTTTACGCTTTAATTTAAAGTCTTGTATTTATTTTATATTTTACATTAGGTTTTAACTGCGACTAAAGTTTTAAAATCGACAAACCGGTCATTAAACGGTAAAAACCCCCCTTTATAATAATAATATTACTTATATATATATTTGTATTTTTATAAAACTAATATAGCGTTGAGCTTTGTTTAAAGATTTCCCTGTGGAACGAACCGGACTTACTAAAAACTACACTACTGTACGATTAGGTACACTGCCTATAAGTGTTGTAGCAAGGTTTAAGTATATCCATTCTATAAATAAATAAATATCTTGTGTAAAATTGTATCGTATTTAATAGTATTTTCCTAGTAAAATAATAACTATTTTATATACACCTCGCGAAACATCAATATGCTACTTACGTCATTATCTTACGCATACTCTGCACACGCAGGAAATGTCAAATTCTTAATTGTTGCAATCGATTACTTCACGAAGTGGGTCGAAGCGAAACCGCTGGCAACAATTTCGGGGAAAAGAGTGCGGAATTTTGTATGGGAAGACATTGTCTGTCGATTCGGCATACCCAATGAAATTGTTAGTGATAACGGTACACAATTTGCCGGCGATCCTTTTCGCAGTTGGTGTGCGGAGCTTAATATTAAGCAAACTTTTACTTCAGTTGCGCATCCGCAGGCGAATGGCCAGTGCGAAGTTACCAACCGAGATATAGTTGCTGGAATCAAGGCAAGGTTGGGTCATGACCGCGTTGGTTGGGTGGATGAGCTTCCAAAGGTTTTATGGGCGCATAGAACCACACCCAAAGCAAGCACTGGTGAGACTCCGTTTAGTTTGGTTTATGGGTCAGAAGCTGTCGTACCCGCAGAGATTGGGGTACCAACGTTCCGCATACAAAACTTTGATGAGCAAAATAACTCTGAAGCTCTGCGGGAAAATCTTAATCTGCTTGAAGAACGCAGACTCTCTGCGGCTGTTAACGAAGCAAATAACAAGCAGAAAATCGCAAAGTATTACAATCAGCGTGTGCGTTCACGCACTTATAAGTGCGGTGATTTGGTTTGGCGCCAGAACGATGCAAGTCATGCGGAAGATACTGGGAAACTGGGACCTCGTTGGGAGGGCCCATACAGGGTAGCAAAAGCAAGCAACACCGGGGCATACCATCTAGAGACATTAGATGGCAAACCTGTGAAACGCACTTGGCATGCGACGTTATTGAAAAAATGTTACATGTAGCTAGATGGACTTGATCACTCCAATTTGTTTAGCACATTATTTTATTTTTCATCCTTTCGGATATGTCGCAGTTGTAATCATAATTAATGCCAAATAAAAATAATTACATGCGCATACTTTTGTTGTCCATTTATATTTTTTGTATGCGATTCCTGCCTACTTAAGGGGTGTCCTCTAGCCCCCGTGCAGCAGAAGCCTGTTTGGTTACAAGGCTAGACAATAACGGCAGGCGAAGGGAATTGGTTTTCCCCTAGCCAAGCGCCACGCAGACTAGATGGCTGCAAAGTCGACTTTAAATATACAAGCATTGGTTTGCTTGTGCGTAATCGCTCTCGCATTGGTTTGCTTGAGGAACTCCTAAGCATAAAAACATTGGTTTGTTTTTAGTTGCGTTTGCTTACCATACAACTAATAGTGCACCTCTAGTACATGACAAAGCAATAGCGCAGTAGCTTTTGAGTCTAAATTGTTAAAGGTAAGTTAAAATATTGGTTTATTTTACGCAGTACCATCCGCATACGCATAAGTTGTGGTTAACTATGCGCATGCGCATGCGGTTCATAATTTGTTTTGATTCGCGATATATAAACAAGGATATCACGCATGCATAACAGACAAACATATATACACATCCAAATAAATTATTACATAAGTAATTGTTTCACATGCCTGCCCAACATGGGACTTAGGGCTCCAAAATACATTTACAATTACCTGCCTGAGATTAGGGCTTACGGCACAAACTACTCTAGTAATCCTCCTTCAAAAACCCATCAAGCGGCATCGTCTGGTCAGCCGCAAACGCATTGATCAAAGGGATAGGGATGGACTTGATTGCCTCTTCCGCCTCCAGCAGCGCCGCGGCCGTTCCCTCCTTTAATTTCTTTTGGACAATGTCGGGGAACGGTGGAGTTAGGCCGCATGCCTGGATCACTTCCCGCACAGCCTTGTTCACCTCATGGTCCTTGACCGCATCGACATAGGCATTAAACCGGTCGGACACGGGCTCGGAGTCCATCACTTTCTGCGCAATTGCGGGGAGTGCGGTGAGCAGCTTTGTCATATCTGCCTCGGCCAGCTCGCGGTCGGTAACCGCATCGTCCCTCTCCCTCGTCACCTTTTCCAACTCCAGCCTCACTCGCTCAGTTTCCCCCTTCGCCTGATCAACCGCACCCACAAGCTCTTGATTCTTTTTTCTTTCTTGAATCAAGAGGGTCTTGGTTTCGGCCGCAGTCAATTCAACAGCTTTGCGGGCCTCCTCAGCAGCGTCCCTGTCCTTCTTGACCTGCTCTACACCCGCCTGCAGCAAACCCAACTCCACCTCTTTGCGCAGTGCAACATCGTATAGGCTGGAGGATCGACGGGCTTGGTCCGCAAACATCCCAAAGAATACCAGCCCGTTCTGGACAAAGGCGTTGAGCGCCTGGTTAAACGGCAGCGCGACCAGTTGCTCGCGGAACTCTGCTGGGAAGATTTGCTGCAAGAATGCAGATTGCTCCGCAGCATTTTCTGCGGAGGACTGGCAAAGTTGGCGGAGGTTGGCAACACGGAAGCTGCCTTGCGGAGGAGGTAATGTAGACTCAGACTCGACGGGGATCGCCTTGTCTTTGGATGTGGCAGTGGCCTGCAGCTCGGGGTTGACCCGCGGTGTTGTTGGCTGCGTCTCCTCCACATGCTCTGCAAAATACTCAGATTAGTACGCAGATTTTTCTACGCGGTATACATGCGAAAAAATAAACGCTCACCATTAATGGGGGGAGGTAGGTCTGCGGACCGCGGCTCGATGGCAACAAAATTGTCGTTGCGCATATCCTCCAGCTGCTTAGGAGTCTTCTTCTTCTTCTTCTGAGCCTCGGACGTCCCAGCCGCCTTGCGTTTATTGCCTGACTCCGCCGGCGATTCATCCACATGTTCGCTAGCAGCTGCCTGCTCTAGCTGTTTGTCCACATCCTGCTTGCGGAAAGATATCCCAGCAATCTCCTCCGCGGTAAGCACCTTCTTCATCTTCATCTCTGCAAACAATAAACGCCTGCGTTAGAAAATATACAAAAATTTATGTAAGTACGCGTTTATGCTATTCCTACCCTTTCCATCGGGGCCAACTATGGCCGGCCGCACATCCTCCCAAGGCCAATACGCGGAGATCTTCCCCAACCGCAGCATAACATTACCATACGAACGGTGCACCAGTTGTGCGTTGACGCACTGCTTCAACAACTTTTTCTCCTCGTCATCCAACGCTGGCATCTTGTTCACATCTTTTTCTACCTTCTCGCACCAAATAAGCGTCTGCGGGAAGCCAGTGCCTACTACGGTCTGGTCGACGAAGAAAAAAGTTTCTTTCCAACTTCCCGCATTCGATTTCGGGGTTTTTGTGAAATTTTGGCGTGCGAAGAAGGTGAACCAAGATTTATGGTGGTTGGCTAAGCGGAATAGGTGGCAAAAAACCTTCACCAATGGTACTGTGTTGAGTGCAACACACCACATCTCGAATAGAACGATTTTGCCTATCGCATACGGGTGCAATTGCCCTAGCCCTACTTTGAAATGATCTAGTACGCCTAAAAAGAAGTCGGTGGGTGGAACCCTAAAATTACCATGCTTAAAAGCATGTTCGTAGATCGCCACCTTATTCTCTGGTGGCTGATGGGCTCGCTGGCTAGGCAGTGGTGGTACCGGATTGTAACCCGCAAGAGGGGGGTATTGCTTAACTAAGTGGTCGATGTTTTTCTGGCCTATGTTGGACTCTACATTCTCTACGAAAGTTTCATTAGCTTTGGTCATTTTTAGATGAATGGAGAACGACTGACCTTTAAATGACGATCGAAATATGACGGAGTTGATCGGAATTGATAGGATTTGAAGGCGAGAGCGTATTTGGGAAGCTTGACAACGGAAAAGTGAAAATGTGTGTGATTTGGGGCTATTTATAGGCAAGATTGGGGGAGCGTGGGTTGGAATGGTGTTATCGTGGCCATACACGTGTAATGCAATCGACGGGTAGAATTTGCTGATCGCGCGTGGTGTCAGTTAAGAATGATTACAAACACGCGCGTGGTTCGCACGCGCCTGCGGCATTGTTACTTTATGTCTTGTCAGCCGAATGGGCTTCTGCGATTGTGACAGGCATCGAGGCGCACGCGAGGACATTAAATGCTCGTCGTCCTTTTGTTTTCTCTTTTTCGCTTAATAGTTTGATATCATATGACTTGCGTCATATAACATCAAACTGGGGGGACTTAATGATACCGCAGACCGCATGCGCATGTAACATACACACGGGCATGCGCTATGGTGCGCATGCGGGGTGCTCTCATGCGTCATGCGGCATGCGGATCCGTATCTGGTCCCTTTACGGCGGTTGAGCAAATATCTTTTCCATAATTATATCCGTGATTCGGGGGAGATGGTTATGGAAACGATTATCACTATCCTATGACGATTCTAGAATTAGGGTTTGCCTATAAATACAAACCCTAATCGTCGTTAGCAACACACCACGTTACGTAGCCATCTTCTACCACACATCCTACGTAACTTACATCCTCTATCATCTTCTAAAGGTTAACAGGTGAGTTCTTTATTAACTGGTACCTACAACCTTGCTTGGGGCCTTCTGATCGACGGACGTCATCGAAGGTGGACTTAATCACTTGGCCACCCCGCCGACATCATCATGTCGGCCAGGGTTATTCACGGTAGCCGGACCGGAGAGCCACGTTCTAAGATCCTTAAACCCCTCCTTTACGTTGAGCAAGCATGTTAAGAACCCTCGGTTAAAATATGCTTGATCAGAGGTTGAAATAAGAGATTATAATGCCGAATAATTAATCAAAAAATTGGAGAGAAAATTGGAGAGAAAAGGTTATAGTAATTGTCAACGAAAGTTTCTGGAGGAGACATATGATATAACCTTACGGCCATATAAAATCAGAACAATCATTGAAAGATGAGAAAAATCTTTATAACAAAGTTGAAATTTCAATTGAAAACATTGAAAATGCCAAAGCAAATGTAGAAAATATTGTGTATGAGTGTATCAAATGTTTAGATAGAGACGTGAAATTAAAACTAGAGCAACAACGCATCATCATTCACATCAGCGCATCATCTCAAAAACAACGTAAGATACACTAATTCACCATTTCTTACTGATTTGATTTTGAGTGTAATGATTCTTACTTTAATAATATAAAGAAATCTATTAATTGATTTTGATTTTGTTAATTCAAATTTTGGATATAAACAAAAAAGCACCACATCATTATCATGCGACTCGCATGACCCACCCCCTTAAACCATGCGACTCGCATGAGGGGTCTGACAGGGCCACAACCAAACCCTAATCACGCATTTATTACGGATAATTTATTATTATTATTATTAAACCCTAATGTTTTTATTATTATTATAATTAAGTTTTTACTTTATTTTATTTATATTACTTTTAAACTAGTTTTATATATTATAAACTTAATACTTTTATTATAAAATATAAAAATAATATTTTTATAAAAATTATATTTTTACAACTTTTTGTATATTTTTATATTTTGTCCCTTTTTAATCGTTGTAGCGTAATATTTGTATTTTTTTTTTTAGCTCATATTTAATTTTAAACTTAGTTTTTGCTATAGTTATTTTTACTCCTAGATTTTTAGGCTTTGCCGTAGAATTCCTTAAGTGCTTTTTCTTTAGACTAAGATTTAGGTGCTTTAGAATTTTGCGACGCCTTTTTAAGTTTTAGTTTCTTTTTAAGTTATTTCCATTTGGGATTTAGTTTTTCCCTGTAAGCTTTAATATTTTTAGACCTTTTTACTATGTATCAATTATCATTCCAATTAGTAATTTCAATTTGCGATTATAATTTTAAGTTAGTTGTAGTAATAAGGTTAGGTTAGTAAAGTATTTTTAAGTTTTTATAAGTTTCTTTTATTTTTCCGTCACCTTTTATTTTTCAACCATTTTTTCTTTTTCGACCTTTTTCGACGAACTCTTTTTCTCTCTTATTTCTCGCCATTCTAGTTTTTAGGACTTAGAATTTTTTTTTCTACTTCTTATCTAAATTTCTTAAAATTACGAAAATTTATTTTGAGTGGTTAAATTGATAGACATCAAAATTTTCTGGTTCGTAGTAATAGTTGGATTTGTACGTGGACCGGGTTATTGGAGCCAAACAGTCCTCAATTATATTGAGACCAAACGAATCCTGCCCCTCTGCTGCATCTTTTGGCTATTCGAAACGTGGGCAAAATCAGAAAAGTCTATTGATTGGATAACTTATTATAATTTTTCTTTCCTTTTAAAAACTAATAGGATATTCAGTGAATGCACCGAGCAAGACGTTCATCACCTTTTGTACGTTCACCACCTGTAACTAGATCAAGACATCGTTTGACAAATCTAACCGCCGTTGATTTTTCTTTAGAATCGTCATCCAGTCGACCAAGTACTTCAGTTCAAATTTCCGATAATCCAGTTTTTGAAACAAACCTCACAATTGAGAATCCGGAAAATATTCAGGAACGGTTCATAGATCCTGAACCACTAAACTTTCCTCCGGAACCACCAATCATTCAAACAGAGATTGTTGAGGAACGAACTATTAAATCAGAATCATCTAGTGATACCGATTCAACAAATTCAATTATGGAGAATCTGGAACCTTTAAGTATGGAAGACCGAATGAGAGCTAAACGCACTGGCCAAGGTCACGCAATTACTCATCCAGACATTAATGCGCCAGATTATGAAATCAAAGGACAAATTCTACACATGGTGACTAATCAATGCCAATTTAGTGGTGCGCCGAAGGAAGATCCAAATGAACATCTACGTACCTTTAATAGGATCTGCACACTATTTAAAATCCGAGAAGTGGAGGATGAACAGATATATCTCATGTTATTTCCCTGGACTTTAAAGGGAGAAGCCAAAGATTGGTTGGAATCGTTACCTGAAGGGGCGATTGATACATGGGATGTTTTAGTTGACAAATTTCTTAAACAATTCTTTCCTGCATCTAAAGCCGTAAGACTTCAAGCAGAAATTGTTACGTTCACACAGAAGCCAAATGAAACTCTATATGAGGCGTGGACAAGATATGGAAAGTTATTAAGAGGATGTCCGCAACATGGTTTAGACACCTGTCAAATAGTACAAATATTCTACCAAGGATGCGACATCACTACAAGAAAAGACATAGATATAGCAGCTGGTGGTTCTATTATGAAGAAAACCGAAACTGATGCTTACAAAATTATTGATAATACTGCTTCCCACTCACATGAGTGGCACCAAGAAAAAGATATCATTAGATCATCTAAAGCAGCTAGAGCCGATTCTAGCCATGACTTAGATTCCATTTCCGCAAAGATAGATGCTGTGGAGAGACGAATGGAAAAGATGACTAAGGATATTCACTCAATACGAATTAGTTGTGAGCAGTGTGGAGGACCACATTTGACAAAAGATTGTCTAAGTATTGAATTAACAATGGAACAAAGAGAGAATATTTCATACATAAACCAAAGGCCTGGAAATAATTATCAGAATAATTATCAACCGCCAAGACCGATTTACAATCAAAACCAGAATTATAACCGAAATATTCCATACAACAACCAACAAGGTCCTAGCAATCAACAAGTATCCAATAATACTTACAATCAGCAAAGACCAAATTTTCAAAACAAACCACCACAACAAACCGATGATAAAAAGCCGAATTTAGAAGATATGATGACAAAGCTAGTTGAAACTCAAACGCAGTTTTTCACATCTCAAAAACAAACAAATGAACAAAATGCTCAAGCATTTAGAAATCAACAAGCTTCTATTCAAAATCTGGAACAAGAAGTGAGTAACCTAGCAAGGTTAATAGGTGAAAGAAAACCGGGAAGTCTACCAAGCGATACAAATGCTAACCCCAGGAATGAAACAGCTAAAGCTATTACCACAAGAAGTGGTACAACACTTAAACCACCTGAAATACCTGTAACTTCTGATGAAACCATTCCTACTCCACAAGAACCACAACCTGATCAGGATAAGGAAAAAGAACCGGTAGTTGAGAAGGTTAATGAAGATAACACAGTTAAGGATAAACCTTATGTTAAACCATACCAACCACCACTTCCTTACCCGAGTAAAATGAAGAAGGAAAAACTTGAAGCCGAGCAATCCAAATTCTTGGATATGTTTAAACAGATAAATGTAAATCTTCCTTTCATTGATGTGATTTCAGGAATGCCAAGATATGCTAAATTCTTGAAAGATCTAATCACGAATAGAAAGAAAATGGAAGAACTCTCGGCTGTTACTATGAATGCTAATTGTTCAGCAGTGCTGTTGAATAAGATACCAGAAAAACTATCTGATCCAGGAAGTTTCACAATTCCATGTTTTCTGGGTAGTCTTAGTTCAATAGAAGCATTGGCAGACTTAGGTGCTAGTATAAATCTAATGCCGTATTCACTATACGCTAAACTAGACCTTGGAGAATTAAAACCAACCAGAATAAGCATACAACTAGCCGATAGATCAATAAAATATCCTAGAGGGATAATGGAGAACATGCTAGTTAAAGTTGGTACTTTAGTATTTCCAGTAGATTTTGTTGTTTTGGACATGGAAGAAGATTCTCAAGTTCCTCTCATATTAGGAAGACCATTCTTAAACACGGCTAAAGCAATGATAGACGTGTTCGGTAAGAAACTGACCCTAAGTATAGAGGATGAGAGTGTTACCTTTTCAGTTGATAGAGCAATGCAACAACCACAATCTGCAGATGATACATGTTATTATATTCAAACTATAGATGCACATGCAGAATTATTAGAAGAATTTCCAGAATTACAAGGAACGGGAGAATGTTCTTTAGGAGAAGGTAATGAACCAATTGATGAAGCTGAAATGTTAGCTACACTTATAGCTAATGGATATGAACCAACAACAGAAGAAATTCAAATGCTAAAAGAAGAAGACAGATATCGATATAAATCATCGATAGAAGAACCTCCGAAATTAGAGTTAAAGCCACTTCCAAACCATTTGGAATACGCTTATTTACATGGTGAATCTGAATTACCTGTAATAATATCGTCTTCTCTTACTGAAAATGAGAAATCACAACTCATTTCTGTGTTGAAAGCTCATAAACCAGCCATTGCATGGAAGATTCATGATATTAAAGGAATAAGTCCTTCGTATTGCACACATAAAATCCTTATGGAAGAAGGTCATAAAACGTATGTGCAACGTCAACGAAGACTAAATCCTAATATGCAAGATGTAGTTAAGAAAGAGATTATTAAACTGCTAGATGCAGGTTTAATATATCCAATCTCTGATAGTCCATGGGTAAGCCCAGTTCAATGCGTGCCTAAGAAGGGTGGCATGACTGTCATCACAAATGAGAAAAATGAGCTTATTCCTACTAGGACTGTAACAGGATGGCGTGTATGTATAGATTATAGAAAATTAAATGACGCCACCAGAAAAGATCACTTTCCCTTACCTTTCATAGATCAAATGTTAGAAAGATTAGCCGGAAATAGTTACTATTGTTTTCTAGATGGATTTTCCGGATATTTTCAAATTCCAATAGCACCCGAAGATCAAGAGAAAACCACATTCACGTGCCCTTATGGTACTTTTGCTTACAAAAGAATGCCATTTGGACTTTGTAACGCCCCTGCAACCTTTCAAAGGTGTATGATGGCGATTTTTCATGACATGATAGAAGAATGCATGGAAGTATTCATGGATGACTTTTCAGTCTTCGGTGATACATTTAAATCATGTCTAGTTAATCTGGAACGAATGCTAATTAGATGCGAAAAATCAAATCTAGTACTTAATTGGGAGAAATGCCATTTCATGGTTAAAGAAGGCATCGTTCTTGGACATAAAATTTCAAAAGAAGGAATTGAAGTGGATAGAGCTAAAGTAGATGTAATTGCTAAACTTCCACATCCCACCAATGTTAGAGGAGTTAGGAGTTTTCTAGGGCATGCCGGTTTTTACCGACGTTTCATAAAAGATTTTTCTAAAATTGCCACTCCTATGAATAAACTCCTAGAAAAGGATGCGCCATTCATCTTTTCAGATGAATGTATCAAATCTTTTAATATTCTTAAAGAAAAACTCACTAATGCACCAATCATGATAACACCAAATTGGAATCTACCATTTGAACTAATGTGCGATGCAAGTGATTTTGCAATGGGAGCCGTTTTAGGACAAAGGATTGAAAAACGATTTCAACCTATATATTATGCTAGTAAGACGTTACAAGGAGCACAAACGAACTATACAACTACTGAAAAAGAACTCCTTGCTATTGTCTTTGCTTTTGACAAATTTCGATCATATCTCGTTCTAGCAAAAACGGTGGTCTATACAGACCATTCTGCTCTTAGATACCTATTTTCAAAACAAGATGCTAAACCAAGATTAATCCGTTGGATCTTACTCTTACAAGAGTTTGATATTGAAATCCGAGATAAAAGAGGAGCAGAAAATCTCGCCGCTGATCATCTTTCTCGTCTTGAAAATCCCGAATTAGAAGTTCTGAATGAATCGGCCATACAAGACAACTTTCCTGATGAATATCTATTGAAGATAGATTATAAAGAAATCCCATGGTTTGCAGACTATGCAAACTACTTAGTTTGTGGATTCCTTGAAAAAGGATTATCGTACCAAAGACGAAAGAAATTCTTCAGTGATATAAAACACTATTTCTGGGAAGATCCACATCTGTTTAAAAGTTGTCCCGATGGAATAATACGCCGATGTGTATTTGGAGATGAAGCTAGTAAAATTTTAAACCATTGTCACACAGGACCAACAGGAGGGCATTATGGGCCTCAACTAACAGCAAGAAAAGTTTATGAAGCTGGATTCTATTGGCCTACAATTTACAAAGACGCACACCTTCTTTGCAAATCCTGTGATGCATGTCAAAGGGCCGGAAAAATAAGTCAACGTGATGAAATGCCACAAAATGTCATCCAAGTATGTGAAGTATTTGACATTTGGGGTATTGACTTTATGGGTCCATTTCCAAAATCTCATAATAATCTATATATACTCGTAGCCATTGATTATGTATCTAAATGGGCGGAAGCACAAGCTCTCCCAACTAACGATGCACGAGTTGTAGTCAACTTTTTAAAACGTCTTTTTGCAAGGTTTAGAACACCGAAAGCTTTAATAAGTGATCGGGGTACTCATTTCTGTAATAATCAACTTGAGAAAGTTCTTAAAAGATATGGAGTAACTCATAAAATCTCCACCGCATATCATCCACAAACAAGTGGACAAGTTGAAAATACCAACCGAGCTTTAAAACGTATTCTAGAGAAAACCGTAGGATCAAATCCAAAGGAATGGTCCATTAAATTGGAGGATGCACTCTGGGCTTTTAGAACAGCCTACAAAACTCCAATTGGAACCACACCTTTTAGACTTGTTTATGGAAAAGCATGTCATCTTCCAGTAGAAATTGAACACAAAGCATTTTGGGCTTTGAAAACATGTAATCTTGATTTACATGAAGCCGGACGTCTACGATTAAGTCAACTAAACGAATTAGAAGAATTAAGACATGAAGCATACGAAAATTCATTAATCTATAAAGAAAGAACGAAGAAATGGCATGATAAAAGAATCAGAAGTTCAAAAGAATTTAAAGAAGGAGACAGAGTTCTTCTTTTCAATTCACGATTCAAGCTATTTCCTGGAAAATTGAAATCAAGATGGTCTGGACCATTCATAGTCAAAAGAGTTTTCCCATACGGAACGATAGAATTAATAAATTCAAATGGGATTGAATTTAAAGTTAATGGTCACAGAGTTAAACATTACATACATGGTCCGATGGAAGTCGACAACGAAGTTAATCACAATTTCGACACCACAGCTAACTAAGTGTGGGGAGAATCAAGTCTTTAAAGGATAATATGTATTTCTGTTAGAGTTAGATTGTCTGTTTTCGTGTAGTTCTCGAAAATGGAACACGTATGGTCTTTCCCTAGCAGACCCTAAAGAACTAGTCTTCTCCCCCCATTCTGAATTTTTATTTTTTTTTAGGTTTTTACGAAATGAAGACTGCCTGTGAACTAAACCATGGTCTAATGCTACACGCTTTGATCACTAAAAGAAATAATGACATACTACCGAGTGAATTAGTATCAGTAATCAGAGAAAGAATGGACGGAGTTAGAAAAGGATCCAGATGCGAAGATAATAAGTTACAATTTGGTAAAGGAAAATCAAAATCCGCAGCGAAAAGAAGAGCACGACACCTAGAACGATGTCACAAATGCGGAAAATGGTCACATGGAGGTAAATGTTCAAATAATCAAACCTATTCAAATACCGAATTTGTTACTTTATGCAGAGACGGACCGTTCATATGTTTAGAAGAAAAGACAATGAATGCTCGAGGTTACGCCTATGCAGCCATGGAAAACCAATTAAACCGACTATCTTATGAATATAATAGATCATATAACTAAGAAATCTATTTCACAGGTATGTCTGTACAGTTTTTATTTTTATTTTTATTTTAACCTTTTGATAATAAACGCTAATTTGTTCGCTAAAAAGTATTAAATTGGTATTAAATAAAATTAGGTTTGGCGACCGAAATTATTGATATCATTCAAAAATTTATTACATCACTGCGAAATTTAACGTTTATTCTTAAGGTATAAATATCTTTAATCAATCAACCCAAAATATTTCAAAAATTCGTCATGAGTTAAATTAGGTCTTGGAACCGAAATTACTTTACCAAAAAGAGGGGCGCATATTTTTGATAATATTTGATTGATTAAAGTGGGATAAAAAGACAAAAAGATTTTTAATTTTATTTTTACCATATTTTTAAAAATTAATATTTAAATCTTAAATTAATATTGTAAATTTTGTAAAAATAATATATTTAAAATTATAAATATTTGAAAAATTAATATAAGTTTGGTATGAATTTATAATATGAATTTTTAAATTAAGTTTGGTGTGAATTTTTAATTTTTAAAATATGAAATTTTAATTTTATGCATTTCAAATTTTTAAGTTTGGTGTGATTTTTTTTTTAGTATTAATTTTGAATTTTATAATTGTGTGAATTTAAAAACAAAAATTTACTTTATCTCATTAAGTTAAAAATATGATTTTTAAAATTCGTCGTAAGTTGAAGACTAGGTCTTTGAACCGAAATTGCTTTACCCGAGGGAGGGACGAGAACTTTTATTATCATTATTTTTAATCTTATTGATTTAAAGTATGCCAAAAACATTGAAAAAATCCAAAAATCTAAGCTTTTAAAACAATCGCTTGAAAATGACAAAATTTTAAAATTTTGTCGAGGGACGGACTAGGGCATCGTCCCGAAACGACCTCGTCCTAAAAAGAAACAAAATTTTTAAAATTTTATTAAATTTTATGTTTTAAAAGTATAACCTTTTTATAAAATAAAAAAAAAAAAAAAAAAAAAAAAAAAATATACCAGAATTACACCCCATGCGAGTCGCATGGGGGTAAGAGCAAAACCATGCGACTCGCATGGAAAAAAAAAACTGGACAGGATCAAATATTCAGTCGCTGCTTCTGTCTTTCACAAACACACATACACAAACACGAAAACCTCCCAAACTCTCTCAATTTTTCACCAATTTTCACCAAATTTCTTGCAAAAATTTCACAATAATCATGCCTAGATTCAGTAGTCTCAACCCCTTCAGGAGAAAGGTAAAGATTTCACCCCTAATCTCTTTAAATTCGAATTTTTGTGTTCTTGAGCTAGAAATTTTATATTTTGATTTTGTTAAATTTAGGTGTAATTAGAGCTAAATTGTTGTTATATTATGCATGTATATCCTAGATAGAAGCTATTTAACATGAATTGAAGCTAAAAACTTCAAATTTTTAAGAATCTAGGGTTTGTGTTCTTGAGCAATTTGGGGCTTTTTGATATAAACAGGTTATGGCCGATTTTTGTCATGAATTGTTGCTAAATTGAGTAGTGTAACATGTCTAGGTAGTTAATTGATCTAAACTTTGAGCCTAAACATGTTTTTGAGAATTAAAGTGGACTTTTTAAGTCCAAAAATTCATGAACTTGGATAAATTGATATAAAGGCCATTTGAAACTTGTTTCATTGCTAGTAGTGATTATTTTGGCATGTTATTTGAGATAAATGCTTATGAACCTGATGTACATTTTTCGTATATGCTTATTTGATAAAGTGTAGACTTGACAAAAATATGAAAATGAGCACTAGTTTGATTTGAATGCCATGTAACAAGTGTTTAATTGCTATAATGATTATTGTTGACATGTTTAAGAGTTTAAATGTGATAAAACATTGTATACATTTTCGTATGTAAAAATGTAGAATTGTTATTGTTAAGAAAATGTGTATAAAATGTGTTATGAATTGAACATGTCATCATAATTGTTTCAAGTTATTATTTTGCTAACACTAATGCATATTTGGATGCACAATTTTTGTGTTTAATGTGTTTTACAGAAAGCCGATACTGGAGGTTCAGGAGCATCATCGTCCAGACAACCAGAGCCCGAACCGGAAATGTTTCATGAACAAGAACAACATATGCAACAAGAAGAAGAAGAACATGAGGAGCAACATATTCCTTATCACGATCAAGATCAATTATTCGTGAATCAGTTTCGTCAATTCGCTCCACATCAAAGGATTCTGAGCTTAGACATTAATGAAGATCAGTTACACCCAAATCTGAGATTTGATCGATGTTGGATAGAGTATCCAGATTATCAAAAGAACATGCACATTCTCTACTTTAAGGTTGTTGAAATGCCAAGGGCAATTGACTGGGTACCTTTGGAAACAGTTGACCTTGCCGAACCGATTCGGGAATTATTGGTGCAAAGGTATGGTAATTCTCAGTTTAACGATTGGATGCGCCTATTTTCCATTCGTAGAACCATATATAGGGAATGGTGTATAGAATTACTTAGTACTATTAAGTTAAACAGTGATGTTAGGAGGATAGATGATAGAAGCTTTATTAGATTTCTGTTAGGTGGACGCATGTACAGAATGTCCATGATAGATTTAGCTAGGGCCTTACAGATTTACACCCCTGCTGAACTTTTGAGCCCCGACTGTAATAGCTTGATTGCCCAAGGAGAAAGGGTAGATAGGGAATTTGATATTAACGCTGTCTGGAGGCGTATGTCCCACTTTAATGAATTTCACGCCAGTGGAAATCATACATACTTAGATATAGACAGAGCTGAACTCCGGGTGATTCATAGATTCTTAGCAAACACAATTACACAAAGGGGAAGAAATAAGGAGAAATTGACCGTAAACGATTTGTTCTACCTCAAGTGTATTAGAGACCCGAGGAGTTTCGTTAACATTCCCTATTGTGTTGGTTATTATCTCGCTAATGTAGTTTCGGGGATGAAATCGGGGAGTATTATAGGTGGTGGTATTTTCATTACTCTCATTGGAGAGTATTTAGGTGTAGATAAGCACCAAGGGGGTCCAATGAACGAAATAGAGGACGGAGGTGAAACTATAAGTTCAAACCTTTATCACGGTGCAAGGGTATTATTAATGAGACGTGGTCGGGTATATCGATACGAGGGACCTCAGCGACAGGTAGAAAGAGGTTCGGATGACGAGATGGAGGATGCGAACAACATTATAGGAGTTGTTCGGGAGACTGCTCTTGATTTAGGCGTTCGTATGGAGGATGAATACATGACGAACTATGATAGGCATATGCAGTACGAGGCATGGCAACGTCGGAATGACTACGAGCATTCCCGGCAACGAGAGCATGGCCGATGGGATTATCATCAGCGCCAAATTATAAGCCAGTTGCAGCCTGGCGAGATGTATTATCCGACCCGACCCGCATACTATCCCGCACATCAGCCAGAAATGAGACCACCCTATGATTCATATGATTATGACGCAGCATACCAGTTCACCTATAATCAGCCATGGAACCCGGACGCGAACATGAATTGGGATCCCTATCCTAATTATCCTCCTAACCCACCTCCTGATCAGTAGAGATAAGTTGGTAATTTTTATTTTTATTTTAAACACTTAACATTTTATTACGTTTATGTAATGTTTGATATTCTTATTATTATTGTGTACTAATATTTTTCTTATAGTTTGAAAGTGGGATGCCAAAGTTCCATTTCAAATTGCATGTATGATTATATTTGTATTGTATGTATTCTATTTTATGCACAAAACAGGGTAAAACAACGCATTTTCAAAGACTGGCATTAAGTTCAGCAAAAGCAAGTAATTTTGACGACAATGATGCAAAATGTATGTGAAATAACAACAAGACGGAATGAACAAATGACGTGCACCATTTATCATTCAGCAAACAAACGCCAATATATTTGGAAACTTTGGTAAAAATTTAATCATTTTCACACTAATCACCCTCAATAATTTAAATTGTTACTGATTTCTTGCAAATGAGGGCATTGCAAGATCTTAAGTGTGGGAAGGGGTTAAATTCTTTCGGATTTTAAAATTTTTATATTAAACACTTGGTTACTATTAAAAATACTAGTAAAGCAGTAGTTGTATTAGAATCTAGTGCTCTCTGATAAAAAAGAACAGCCCTAGTCTTATATACTGACTACCCAATTCTAGTAAAATTTTTCAAAATTTTTAATTAAATGAATTCAAATCATGTTTATACATATTTATGAACGATAAAACTAGGTTTTAACACCGAAATTATTGTTACCTCGGAAAGGACATAAATTGAGAAACAAACGAAAATGTTAAAATTCATTTAAAATGGAATAGAGGACGATAAAAAGGAAAATAAAAGCCAAGTGTGGGAAAATTTACCAAGTTATTTTAAACATATGTCACATATATCTGTAACAAATAACTAAAAATACTTTTGCTTTGGACTAAACTAAACTGTTTTACCCGATGAAAGAAAAGAAGAGATGGATCTACACGATGAATCAATTCCATCACTAAAAGGAAGTAAAGTCTTCCGAAAAAGACACGCGCTTCTTGATTTAGGTCATGAAGTTGTCGTCCAGACCAGCTGTAGGTTGACGAAAAATCTAGAAAAGTCATCACTAAAATCAGCAGGAAATCCACGGACCTCAGCATTAAACAGGGTCGCCAAGTGGTCAGATTTATCCTAACCATGAGAAGGATTTATCTCGTACAATGGGGGGCACCGTGCAAATTAGCTGGATAAGACTAATGAATCAGATCCCCAGAAAGGATAATCTCCTTAAAGATTAAAAATCAGCTTTTAAGACTGATATTACTCAATCCTAGAGATTGACCTTAAAGATTGAGAATTCAAACTCATGGAATTCAATGATATCTAAACTCGAGCTGAAACGAGAAAATATTTTGATCAAAATTATAAACCGATTTGTTTTCTGAAAACCCTATTTTCAATGCGTTCATTACCATTGAACGTAAAATCCTAGGAATTCACCTGGAATTCATTAGGTCACCTGAACTAAATCGGGTGTCAACCGTAAGAACGGTGGTTGCATAGCATGGTCAAAGACAGGACCTTGTGCCATACCGAAAAATTATAAGGGTGAGCTTTACTATTGCTCCTACCAAGGATAGTAATTGCGTCCGACACGTTATAGACCATAATCAAAAGCATGTCACGGGACATTGCCTTAACAGTTGCTTGTTCAACGCTTTCCTTTACAACCGGACAGTAGTTTGCCGAAAGGTAATATACGGGACAAGTAAACTGGACGTGTTGCTTTCCAAATACAAGGTTAGCAAGTGGGTGACACAAAACCGCAAGTTTTGAGCTAAAATTTTCAAATTTGAAACCCACCAAACCCACAAAAATATTTTGCAAACACCGGTAAAGGGTTATTCCGGAAAACTTATCTAGGGTAAAAACTAGATTTCAAAAGAACAAATGTTTTCATAAAGATCCAATTTCCTTAATGGATCTAAATTTTTATAGTCATGTGGGACTGTAAACCATATCGTTACTACCATTGTTTATACCGCCGTATAGAAATCACTGATGTACAAAGTGTGAAGAATAAAGAAGTGATTCTAGTATTTCAAGACAATATTGCTTGAGGACAAGCAACGCTCAAGTGTGGGAATATTTGATAATGCTAAAAACGAACATATATTTCATAGCATTATTCCTCAAGAAAGACAAGCTTTTAGTTGCAATTGTTCGATTTACAAGCAATATTCGTTTAAATATTAAAAAGTGAAGACAAAAGGCAGATTCGACAAATTGAAGACAAAAAGGTCCAAAGAGCTAAAAAGTACAAGATACAACTAAAAAGGTTCAAAATATTGATGAGGAACGTCTCAAAATGACAAGAGTACAAGTTACAAGACGCAAAGTACGCGATATAAAATAATACGCGAAGACGTCCGAAAATCCGGAACCGGGACCTGAGCCAAGAAGAAACGCCCGACGCAACGGACCAAAAATATCTAGTCTACTATGCACAAGAATATAATATAATATATATATAATTATATATAATTATATATTATATATATTATTATTATTATATTACGTCGGCAAGAAGAAAACAAACCAATTTGGCTGGATCCAGGGTGGCCATGCGACTCGCATGGCCAAAGGCACAAATCCATGCGAGTCGCATGGAGTGAGATTGCTGGTCAGGTCCTATATAAAGCCAGTTTTGTGCCGAGTTTTAATCATCTTTTTTTTCTTCCTCTTCATACGTAAATATATTTATATTTATAATTTATATTTTAATTTTAATTATAATTCTAATAATAAGGGTATGTTAGCGAATGTTGTAAGAGTGTAAGTCGAAATTCTGTCCGTGTAACGCTACGCTATTTTTAATCATTGTAAGTTATGTTCAACCTTTTTACATTAATGTCTCGTAGCTAAGTTATTATTATGCTTATTTAAAACGAAGTAATCATGATGTTGGGCTAATTACTAAAATTGGGTAATTGGGCTTTGTACCATAATTGGGGTTTGGACAAAAGAACGACACTTGTGGAAACTAGACTATGGGCTATTAATGGGCTTTATATTTGTTTAACTAAATGAAAGTTTGTTAATGTTAATATAAAGATTTACAATTGGGCGTCCCTATAAATTACCATATACACTCGATCGGACACGATGGGCGGGGTATTTATATGTACGAATAATCGTTCATTTAACCGGACACGGGAATGGATTAATAGCCACTAGAATAATTAAAACAGGGGTGAAATTACATTCAAGGGTAATTGGTGTAATTGTTAACAAAGTAGTAAAACCTTGGTTTACACGCAGTCGATAACCTGGTGTATTCATTAAACAAAGTATTAAAACCTTGTTACAATTCGAATCCCCAATTAGTTGGAATATTTATCTTCGGGTATAATAATAATTTGACAAGGACACTTGCAATTTATATTTATGACTGATGGACTGTTATGGACAAAAACCAGACGGACATATTAAATAATCCAGGACAAAGGACAATTAACCCATGGGCATAAAACTAAAATCAACACGTCAAACATCATGATTACGGAAGTTTAAATAAGCATAATTCTTTTATATCATATTTAATTTCCTTTATTTTATATTTAATTGCACTTCTAATTATCGCACTTTTATTTATTTTATTTTATCGCACTTTTAATTATCGTACTTTTTAATTATCGCAAGTTTATTTTATCGCATTTTTATTATTCGCAATTTCATTATCATTATTTACTTTACGCTTTAATTTAAAGTCTTGTATTTATTTTATATTTTACATTAGGTTTTAACTGCGACTAAAGTTTTAAAATCGACAAACCGGTCATTAAACGGTAAAAACCCCCCTTTATAATAATAATATTACTTATATATATATTTGTATTTTTATAAAACTAATATAGCGTTGAGCTTTGTTTAAAGATTTCCCTGTGGAACGAACCGGACTTACTAAAAACTACACTACTGTACGATTAGGTACACTGCCTATAAGTGTTGTAGCAAGGTTTAAGTATATCCATTCTATAAATAAATAAATATCTTGTGTAAAATTGTATCGTATTTAATAGTATTTTCCTAGTAAAATAATAACTATTTTATATACACCTCGCGAAACATCAATATGCTACTTACGTCATTATCTTACGCATACTCTGCACACGCAGGAAATGTCAAATTCTTAATTGTTGCAATCGATTACTTCACGAAGTGGGTCGAAGCGAAACCGCTGGCAACAATTTCGGGGAAAAGAGTGCGGAATTTTGTATGGGAAGACATTGTCTGTCGATTCGGCATACCCAATGAAATTGTTAGTGATAACGGTACACAATTTGCCGGCGATCCTTTTCGCAGTTGGTGTGCGGAGCTTAATATTAAGCAAACTTTTACTTCAGTTGCGCATCCGCAGGCGAATGGCCAGTGCGAAGTTACCAACCGAGATATAGTTGCTGGAATCAAGGCAAGGTTGGGTCATGACCGCGTTGGTTGGGTGGATGAGCTTCCAAAGGTTTTATGGGCGCATAGAACCACACCCAAAGCAAGCACTGGTGAGACTCCGTTTAGTTTGGTTTATGGGTCAGAAGCTGTCGTACCCGCAGAGATTGGGGTACCAACGTTCCGCATACAAAACTTTGATGAGCAAAATAACTCTGAAGCTCTGCGGGAAAATCTTAATCTGCTTGAAGAACGCAGACTCTCTGCGGCTGTTAACGAAGCAAATAACAAGCAGAAAATCGCAAAGTATTACAATCAGCGTGTGCGTTCACGCACTTATAAGTGCGGTGATTTGGTTTGGCGCCAGAACGATGCAAGTCATGCGGAAGATACTGGGAAACTGGGACCTCGTTGGGAGGGCCCATACAGGGTAGCAAAAGCAAGCAACACCGGGGCATACCATCTAGAGACATTAGATGGCAAACCTGTGAAACGCACTTGGCATGCGACGTTATTGAAAAAATGTTACATGTAGCTAGATGGACTTGATCACTCCAATTTGTTTAGCACATTATTTTATTTTTCATCCTTTCGGATATGTCGCAGTTGTAATCATAATTAATGCCAAATAAAAATAATTACATGCGCATACTTTTGTTGTCCATTTATATTTTTTGTATGCGATTCCTGCCTACTTAAGGGGTGTCCTCTAGCCCCCGTGCAGCAGAAGCCTGTTTGGTTACAAGGCTAGACAATAACGGCAGGCGAAGGGAATTGGTTTTCCCCTAGCCAAGCGCCACGCAGACTAGATGGCTGCAAAGTCGACTTTAAATATACAAGCATTGGTTTGCTTGTGCGTAATCGCTCTCGCATTGGTTTGCTTGAGGAACTCCTAAGCATAAAAACATTGGTTTGTTTTTAGTTGCGTTTGCTTACCATACAACTAATAGTGCACCTCTAGTACATGACAAAGCAATAGCGCAGTAGCTTTTGAGTCTAAATTGTTAAAGGTAAGTTAAAATATTGGTTTATTTTACGCAGTACCATCCGCATACGCATAAGTTGTGGTTAACTATGCGCATGCGCATGCGGTTCATAATTTGTTTTGATTCGCGATATATAAACAAGGATATCACGCATGCATAACAGACAAACATATATACACATCCAAATAAATTATTACATAAGTAATTGTTTCACATGCCTGCCCAACATGGGACTTAGGGCTCCAAAATACATTTACAATTACCTGCCTGAGATTAGGGCTTACGGCACAAACTACTCTAGTAATCCTCCTTCAAAAACCCATCAAGCGGCATCGTCTGGTCAGCCGCAAACGCATTGATCAAAGGGATAGGGATGGACTTGATTGCCTCTTCCGCCTCCAGCAGCGCCGCGGCCGTTCCCTCCTTTAATTTCTTTTGGACAATGTCGGGGAACGGTGGAGTTAGGCCGCATGCCTGGATCACTTCCCGCACAGCCTTGTTCACCTCATGGTCCTTGACCGCATCGACATAGGCATTAAACCGGTCGGACACGGGCTCGGAGTCCATCACTTTCTGCGCAATTGCGGGGAGTGCGGTGAGCAGCTTTGTCATATCTGCCTCGGCCAGCTCGCGGTCGGTAACCGCATCGTCCCTCTCCCTCGTCACCTTTTCCAACTCCAGCCTCACTCGCTCAGTTTCCCCCTTCGCCTGATCAACCGCACCCACAAGCTCTTGATTCTTTTTTCTTTCTTGAATCAAGAGGGTCTTGGTTTCGGCCGCAGTCAATTCAACAGCTTTGCGGGCCTCCTCAGCAGCGTCCCTGTCCTTCTTGACCTGCTCTACACCCGCCTGCAGCAAACCCAACTCCACCTCTTTGCGCAGTGCAACATCGTATAGGCTGGAGGATCGACGGGCTTGGTCCGCAAACATCCCAAAGAATACCAGCCCGTTCTGGACAAAGGCGTTGAGCGCCTGGTTAAACGGCAGCGCGACCAGTTGCTCGCGGAACTCTGCTGGGAAGATTTGCTGCAAGAATGCAGATTGCTCCGCAGCATTTTCTGCGGAGGACTGGCAAAGTTGGCGGAGGTTGGCAACACGGAAGCTGCCTTGCGGAGGAGGTAATGTAGACTCAGACTCGACGGGGATCGCCTTGTCTTTGGATGTGGCAGTGGCCTGCAGCTCGGGGTTGACCCGCGGTGTTGTTGGCTGCGTCTCCTCCACATGCTCTGCAAAATACTCAGATTAGTACGCAGATTTTTCTACGCGGTATACATGCGAAAAAATAAACGCTCACCATTAATGGGGGGAGGTAGGTCTGCGGACCGCGGCTCGATGGCAACAAAATTGTCGTTGCGCATATCCTCCAGCTGCTTAGGAGTCTTCTTCTTCTTCTTCTGAGCCTCGGACGTCCCAGCCGCCTTGCGTTTATTGCCTGACTCCGCCGGCGATTCATCCACATGTTCGCTAGCAGCTGCCTGCTCTAGCTGTTTGTCCACATCCTGCTTGCGGAAAGATATCCCAGCAATCTCCTCCGCGGTAAGCACCTTCTTCATCTTCATCTCTGCAAACAATAAACGCCTGCGTTAGAAAATATACAAAAATTTATGTAAGTACGCGTTTATGCTATTCCTACCCTTTCCATCGGGGCCAACTATGGCCGGCCGCACATCCTCCCAAGGCCAATACGCGGAGATCTTCCCCAACCGCAGCATAACATTACCATACGAACGGTGCACCAGTTGTGCGTTGACGCACTGCTTCAACAACTTTTTCTCCTCGTCATCCAACGCTGGCATCTTGTTCACATCTTTTTCTACCTTCTCGCACCAAATAAGCGTCTGCGGGAAGCCAGTGCCTACTACGGTCTGGTCGACGAAGAAAAAAGTTTCTTTCCAACTTCCCGCATTCGATTTCGGGGTTTTTGTGAAATTTTGGCGTGCGAAGAAGGTGAACCAAGATTTATGGTGGTTGGCTAAGCGGAATAGGTGGCAAAAAACCTTCACCAATGGTACTGTGTTGAGTGCAACACACCACATCTCGAATAGAACGATTTTGCCTATCGCATACGGGTGCAATTGCCCTAGCCCTACTTTGAAATGATCTAGTACGCCTAAAAAGAAGTCGGTGGGTGGAACCCTAAAATTACCATGCTTAAAAGCATGTTCGTAGATCGCCACCTTATTCTCTGGTGGCTGATGGGCTCGCTGGCTAGGCAGTGGTGGTACCGGATTGTAACCCGCAAGAGGGGGGTATTGCTTAACTAAGTGGTCGATGTTTTTCTGGCCTATGTTGGACTCTACATTCTCTACGAAAGTTTCATTAGCTTTGGTCATTTTTAGATGAATGGAGAACGACTGACCTTTAAATGACGATCGAAATATGACGGAGTTGATCGGAATTGATAGGATTTGAAGGCGAGAGCGTATTTGGGAAGCTTGACAACGGAAAAGTGAAAATGTGTGTGATTTGGGGCTATTTATAGGCAAGATTGGGGGAGCGTGGGTTGGAATGGTGTTATCGTGGCCATACACGTGTAATGCAATCGACGGGTAGAATTTGCTGATCGCGCGTGGTGTCAGTTAAGAATGATTACAAACACGCGCGTGGTTCGCACGCGCCTGCGGCATTGTTACTTTATGTCTTGTCAGCCGAATGGGCTTCTGCGATTGTGACAGGCATCGAGGCGCACGCGAGGACATTAAATGCTCGTCGTCCTTTTGTTTTCTCTTTTTCGCTTAATAGTTTGATATCATATGACTTGCGTCATATAACATCAAACTGGGGGGACTTAATGATACCGCAGACCGCATGCGCATGTAACATACACACGGGCATGCGCTATGGTGCGCATGCGGGGTGCTCTCATGCGTCATGCGGCATGCGGATCCGTATCTGGTCCCTTTACGGCGGTTGAGCAAATATCTTTTCCATAATTATATCCGTGATTCGGGGGAGATGGTTATGGAAACGATTATCACTATCCTATGACGATTCTAGAATTAGGGTTTGCCTATAAATACAAACCCTAATCGTCGTTAGCAACACACCACGTTACGTAGCCATCTTCTACCACACATCCTACGTAACTTACATCCTCTATCATCTTCTAAAGGTTAACAGGTGAGTTCTTTATTAACTGGTACCTACAACCTTGCTTGGGGCCTTCTGATCGACGGACGTCATCGAAGGTGGACTTAATCACTTGGCCACCCCGCCGACATCATCATGTCGGCCAGGGTTATTCACGGTAGCCGGACCGGAGAGCCACGTTCTAAGATCCTTAAACCCCTCCTTTACGTTGAGCAAGCATGTTAAGAACCCTCGGTTAAAATATGCTTGATCAGAGGTTGAAATAAGAGATTATAATGCCGAATAATTAATCAAAAAATTGGAGAGAAAATTGGAGAGAAAAGGTTATAGTAATTGTCAACGAAAGTTTCTGGAGGAGACATATGATATAACCTTACGGCCATATAAAATCAGAACAATCATTGAAAGATGAGAAAAATCTTTATAACAAAGTTGAAATTTCAATTGAAAACATTGAAAATGCCAAAGCAAATGTAGAAAATATTGTGTATGAGTGTATCAAATGTTTAGATAGAGACGTGAAATTAAAACTAGAGCAACAACGCATCATCATTCACATCAGCGCATCATCTCAAAAACAACGTAAGATACACTAATTCACCATTTCTTACTGATTTGATTTTGAGTGTAATGATTCTTACTTTAATAATATAAAGAAATCTATTAATTGATTTTGATTTTGTTAATTCAAATTTTGGATATAAACAAAAAAGCACCACATCATTATCATTGACGTAATTCAACATCAACGAAAAAACTACTATGTAAGATACACTAATTTTTCAATTTTCTCACTGATTTGATTTTGACTTTAATTGAATCTTGATTTAGTTTTAATTAAAATTTAAATAATGTTGATTCTTGATTCTGTATAAACACATCATTTCTGGATATTGTTTATTCTTGATTTACTATTGGCAACTAATAGTATTATGTGTTATAAATTAAACGATCAAATAAACTGTACGATATGATCGATTGAAGTGTAAGATATGTAGCACAATTACGCTAATTTATAATTTTCTCACTGATTTGATTTTGACTTTACTGATATAAAGAAAAAGAAATGTATTATAGATATGTAACTTTTATATAAATTTTAGATTCTTATAATTGATTATGTATTGACTCTAGATTTTTATAAAGTTGATTCTTAAATTGTATTTAATTATTTAAATGTCAATTTTTATATTTTTTGTTGTTGATAGATTCTTGATTTTGTGAAATCATATTGAATGTATGGAATCAGTGATCACATTAAAGAATTGCATTATGTTTATTTAAATGTAAAATTACAAATTATGTTAATGGATTCTTGATTTAGTTTTAATTAAAATTAAAATTTGGATAATGTTGATTCTTGATTCTGTATAATCACATCCTTTTTGTGATATCGTCGATTCTTAGCCACTAAAAAATGAGGAGCTTATTATTGACAACTATTAGTATTATTTATTATAGAATATTAAAGGATTGATTAAACCGTATGATACTGTAGGGGTAATTAGATATTCGATACTTTATATGTAGATTCTCAGTACAAATTTTTGTTGATAGTTTATTGATTTTGTGACATTAACTAAATTGAATGTATATTTTTCAGATAAAATGTCAACCCCATTTAAATTTGACATTGGGGAAATTAATATGTGTACATCGATGGAAACAATAAAAAAAAGAGTCAAAACCCCACAAGCAAAAACAACACTTGAATTAGCTACAAAATGAGCATGATAAACTCGTAACAAAGAAGGTTGAAGTATATACTGAACTCAAAAAAGCTAGCGATGAAATTTCCAGCTCAAATGAACAAATTAAAAAACTATGTCTCAAGGCGTCGAGGCAAGAAAGACTTCGAAAGCTGAAATTAAAAGGTTAGAAATGGAGAATGAATCCCTACAGAAGTTGAATGATGGACTCAGTGTTAGTAACGTGAAGCTAAACAATCAAAACAACGAATTGAGGTCAACAATCAATACAATGAAATTTGAGGCAATGAAACAAAGAAGGGAAGAATTGGTACTCAACGTGCAGTCTGATATTTTCAGTGTGATTGTAAGGGAAACAGAAGATCAATTGAACGAAATGTTAAATGAACAAACTGAAGATTGGAAACAGATAAACTAGTCGCTGCTAGAGTAGCTCAAGAATAATAAGTTGGAAACTGTGGAGCAAAAAAATGAAAAAGAAAAACCGGAAAGAGAGAAAGTGGAATGGGAGAAAGAAAAGAACAAGTTTGAAGAAGAGAAAACAAAGCAACCTGGTCAAATTGAAAAACTAGAGAAAGCTAAGAATGAAGCTTTGCGTGAAGTGAAAGAAAAAAAAAACCTTGATGAGGATGAGCATCGAGCTGGATTGGATGGTATTAGAAATCAACTTCAAACAACTAAATCCGAATTGGATGACCTTTGGACAGAGCTTGAGAAAACTAAATCAAAAAATGATATGCTAAGTACTCAAAAGGAGGGGCTTCAAATAAGAGTAACATCCCTCAGATCCTTATTTCGTCCATTGACAACAAAAATTGAAGAACAAGCATCATTGATAAGATATCATGAAGAGGGGCTAGATTGGTTGAGATGGTACTATGCTAATAATCCATTAGCCAAGCTAGAACGGTTAAGAAACTACTATGCTAATAATCCACCAGGCGAGCTTGAATGGTTAAGATGGTGGTACAATGCTAAAAAAAATCCACATGGACAAGGCGAAGAATAAATAAGAAAAAGTAGAAATCAAAACTTTGAAGACTTATTCAATTCTATTGTTTCATTTGTTTGTAATCAACTATGACAACTTGAATTTTTTATTTTTGGTTAAGATTTCTGAAAATACGAGTAGTCTAATTTGATTGTGTATAATCATATACTTGGTAAATGAAACATTTATAACCAAATGTCCAAGAACAAACATAGGTGGTTAAGATAGACCGGTTATTTATTTATTAATAAAATCAATATTCATATTAATATTAGATCTTCCTTTTAATATGTTCTTATTAAACTTTATGTTAGTTAATAGTTTACCATGATTTGACCGTTACAACAGACCAGAATCACCATATCACCAAACATTTATTACTCCTTCAACTGTTTTATATGTTCACAGTACTATTTTGGAACGTCCAATTTAAATTGTCAACTTTGTATATTAACAAATCAAAAGTGATTATAGTAGAATTCAAACCTGATATCGCATCTTGCCTTTTAATATATCCATGCTATACTTTATAAGTTAGTAGTTTACCATGATTTGGTCGTTACCACATATCACCTATCATTAGGGGTGTTCAAAATATCTGAATCCGAAATCCGAATCCAAAAATATCCGAAAAATCGGATATCCGAAAATTCGAATATCCGAAAATCGGATATCCGATTTTTCGGATTCGGATATCAGATGGAGTTTTGAAATTTTTTTCGGATATTCGGATATCAGAATATCCAAAATTTTCGATACAATATGAAAATTATCCGAAAAATATCCGACATATTCAAAAATATCCGAATATCCGAAAAATATTCGAAATATCCGAAAATTATCTGAAAGATTCGAAAAAATGGAAAATATTCGAAGTTCTTCAAAAATATCGGATATTCGGATAAGCCGATATCCGAATCCGAAAATCGGATGTCCGAAATTTCGAATTCGGATTTCGGATAGGGCATTTCACTATTCGAATTTCGAAAATCCGAAAAAGATCACCCCTACCTATCACCATATCCCCAAGCATTTATTACTCTCTCAACCGTTCCATATGTACAAAATACTATTTTGGAACCTTTTGTTCAAATGTCAATTTTGTATTTTAACCACTTAAAAGTGGTTATAGTGGAATTCAAAGCTGATATCGCATCTTGCTGAATTCATTTTGAAGGTTGTCGTTAAAGTTTATTCTTTAATCAAACTTTTTTATTCTTCATAACACTTAACAATGGTAGGGAAGATATTGATAAGGTGAGAAGAGAGTAAATTGGGATAAGTTTATATGATGTTATACTTGTTTAAAGAAATCTTCTGAAATCATATACACCAAGGTTATGAGTGCAATTTTCACAAATGGGAAGAAGAAGAACTCGTCAGTATTTTTAAAAAATAGAAGCAGAACCAAGTCAAGATATACGAATAAACATTTTTTTCCACCAGAGATATTTCTATTTTCGAAGGAACTCGAATTCCATTTCTTTTCCATTTTCATTCAAGAGTTCTTTTGTGTTTTAACGTTGCTTTGAGCTCGAAAAAATGGACAAATTCTTTTCTTTGGTACACATACAAAATTCGTAAAATACTTCTTAAATCACTAAAAAAAATTTCATTCAACACTAAAATACTTCGTTTACCATTTTACCCTTACTAACCAAAATCATAATTATCTATTTAGACCATCTTTAATCATGGCGGGCAAAAATGACGTGTTGATGGGTAGAGGTGGGGTGTTTGACGAACGTGCTCGTAAACTGGGAAATAATGGGGTGTTGTGTTTAGTGGCGTATTGAGTGATGTGTTAAAATATGATTGGAAGTTGGTTGAAATAGTAGATAAAAAATAAAATAAAAAAGGAATTGAACCAATCAAAGACAAGGAAATATGATGCACGTCGTGTTGGTTCATGTGCTAGTATCCAGCACGCCTAGTCCATGTGCTACCAGGACGCCTCACAAGAGACATGTTGGAGGCGTGTTGAGTCAAAATGGAAGTGAACACGCTGCGTTAAAGATGGTCTTAGTTACCAACAATTAAAACCCATACTCAACAATTTTAGCTCACTTGTTAACTAAAATACTTTTCATATTTTACGAATAAATTATAACTTAATTCAGCTAAAATGTATGATAAATCATTGTTAAAATATTTAACATCAAATAATCACGAGGTTCTCACTTCCGTGGAGTGGGTCAGTGGGAATTAGTGACGTTGCAGTGACATCACAAAGGGAACCAGTAAACCCCTCGGTGACGTAAAAACCCTAGCTCAATTACAGACTGTGAACTCTCGATAAATAATTGGCTGATCAATCAGCCATGGCGGATCCGATTGGAGCGGTCACATCACCTCAACCTCTGGCCACTGGTATTTTTTTTTTTTATCTCTATATGTTGTATCTATCTATTAGAGTGTATATAATGTGGATTACATACGATCATTCATGCTGCTTCTGATCGCTCTTATTAGGATACGAACTGTTATTAATTTGAAATTAAAGAGATATGCATAACGAATTAACTGATGTATATGTAAATATTCATGAGAGTGTTTTATACTTCTGTATCATTATTAATTAAGTGAATTTGTGGTAAGCAAGCACTATACAATTTCTTAAAAGTAGTGAGTAACCAGTGGAATCAAAGAGATAGAACCACATGATTCAAATGTGTGTTTTCGACTTATACAGGTCCAAATAAGTTCATAGGCAAATTAGCAAGTTGATGCTCAAATTAAGTGTGCTTCCTGGATCATTTGTGGTTTCTAATTTTCTGTTAGATATACTGCAATGTTGTTACTTGTTTTAGGTTTGAAACCAAACATATATAAGAGTCTCATGAATCAACATGCTCAAAAAATATGGAAACAACTGCCCGTATATCAAACTCTTAATGAAGGTTCTGAACATTCACCAAAGTTCAGATGTACTGTGTGGGTTGGTGGTATGAGCTATACATCCCCAAGCACGTTTCAGCGTCGTAAGATGGCTGAGATGGATGCTTCTCGGGTGGCATTATTTGGTTCATTGCAAAATTTAAAGAATGAAGCATCGCGTCTTGTATCTGAGGTTTGGTGCATATGTCGTACTTGATTACAACTTTAAAGTTTATAAATCTCCTTTTAAGGTAGTGTTTCTTATTAAATCTTATAATTGTTCAGGATAAATCTATGTGCAAGTCTATTCTGGTTGAATATGCTCATAGGATGAATATACAGAATCCAACCTATCATACCATTCAACTGGATACACGTCCCGTTTTCCGTTCTTCTTTGGTTTTCGATGGTGTTTCTTGTACAGGAGAGAACTGCAAAAGCAAGAAAGAATCTGAAAGATCAGCAGCACTTGATGTTATTCTGAAAGTTTTAGGTACATTGACTATATTCTGGATTTTGAAATCATTTGCCAGTAAGTTGATTCTAACATTCGTCTCAAGTTTTTGTGTATTGAGCTGAAATTTGCTGATTTATGTGCAGATTCTGATTCAGGAATCATAATATCAGAGATAATCAAGCGTAGATACAAACATTATGCCATATTTAAGAAGTTACAAAATGCCCAAAATGTCACCAATGAGGTGGTAGTGCCAACTGGAACTGAAAATGGTGTCACTTTGATTAAGACTAAAGTTGAGGAAGGAACAAAAGTGTCTCATTTAGAGAGTTGCTCAGATGAAGATACTACTATCCATGCAACACACTTGTTTGCGGATTCAACTCAAAGACCGAGTCAAGAAGTAACAACTCAGTCACTCACTCCAGCGGCTACAGTTTTGCAACATACTACATTTGCTGGGATCCACGTTTTACCTTCTTCAAACGTAGTTAAGGTGGAAAACGTAGAGGCGTTTTCTGCAACGATTCAAGAACACACTCCAGCTATTTCAGAGACTGTAGTTTTGCCACAGACTCCATCTGTTGGGACCCACGTTTTACCTTCTTCTTCAAATGTAGATAAGGTTGAAAACTCAGAGGTGTTATCTGTAACAACTGCTATTCCAACTGTAGCACAAGCCACTTTTGTGGTTCCAATTTCTGGCAAGAAACGAAATCGTCGTAAACAGAAGATAAAGGCACAAAAGAAAATGCGCGCTGAAGATCAGTAAGTATCATCATCATCATCATCATCATAATTATCAAGTTGAGTATGAAATACAAATGAGATATATTTAAGATGACATATTAATACAATTTACTTTTTAGTTCTTACTTCATTCTCCTATTTCAGGTTGTCAACGCACGCTGTACCTCCGAGCTAAGTTCTTATACTTGTGACACAATAAGAAGCAAAAAGTCGATGCTCTTAAGGTGAGCAAACTATTTTCAATATGAAGTTTCTAGTCTGTGATTAATCATGTTCCTTTGTCTCAGAAATAGTCAACGTTTGACATGTTGTATTAAACCAATCATAAATCTCAACAATTGCAAAATAAAGAAATGTCAATCAGGTTGGTGCATGTAATAACACTTCAGTTGGCTGAAATTTACAAACTTGAAAGACTTCATTGGCTACTGAAGTGTCATCTATACTGTTCATTGTTGATAAATAAATATGAAGCTGATATGCTATTATGCTTATTGATTGATAGGATCTTTTGGCATGTATAACTAGAGGTTGCAAGATGTTTGGTCGGAAGATTTTGTTAGTCGAGAGGTTCAGGTTGAATTTGACCGGGCTAGCTGGTTGTGACTTGCAAACATTTTGTAACCCAAATTATAGATTTTATGAAAAAGTTAAATGTATTGATTATCTTTGATCAGACTAATAGTATGATACTCAATAATAGACAAATAGTATGATACTCAGTAATAGACAAGTAGTATGATACTCAATATCTTTGAATATATTTAGTTAAGTACAATTTTCACCATAGTTCCCTAAACAGTTGAGAAGAATACAATTATATTTATCACCCCAACTAGTGTTATTTATTTATTTATTTTTGAACAGCAGTTTGGGATCATCCGTGTAACGACCCGACCAAAACCGTTATTGACGGCGTCGTTAACTTAGGTCCCGTTGCGTGGTCGTAGTCCCTATATGAGACTCGTTTGACCAAAATTATGTCGCATTCATTTGAGAGGTACAAGACTTGCAAAGTTCAGTTTACCAAAAGGATCGACAACAAGTTTAAGTTTACAAAAGTCATAAAGTATAAATGAAATAACTTGCGACATAATTAGTTTAAAAACACAGTTGCTATAAATAGCGTAAGTATGTAAACAATATGTTTGAATCCAAAGGTGCTATCACTAGCGTATGTATGTATGTATCTTGACTCCAAGCAAATAATCAGAGTGTATGCATGTATGCTTGACCCCAAGCAAGTATGAGTGAACGCGGAAGCATATATCAAATAGCCAAGTATGAACCTGAGAAACATATAGAAAACTGTCAACGAAAAACGTTGGTGAAATCATAGGTGTTTGTAAACGTTGTTTTTGAACCACAAGATTTAGTATTCCCATAGTTGATTATCAAAATCGTTTGCATTCCAAAAGTATTGTTCGCGAGCACCCAATTATCAAGACTTAACGTTTCCTTCCATAGAACCCCATCACAATAGTGTTAGAACATACACTGTTTCTCGAAAATATATTTCATCCGTAGACGGTAGCGAACCGTCCGTAATGAGGGTTTGTCAAACCCGTATGGCCACACAATATAAGTTCTCGCTTACACCCTGCAAGTGTAACTAATGATAATCGAATTGAGGATTTTTGTTCTAACTCGCTGTGGAATGTTTGTTTCATCGTACTTGTGTTCAAAGTATAAAAGTATGTAGTATAAAACTGTAACAAAGTATATGTTTCTCAGCCCACAATTTAAAAGCATAAAAAGTTGTTGAAAAGGTGGGACTATGATCTCACCTCGAGTGCACGAGTATAAATGTACTTCACAAAGTAAACGTGTGCATGAAAGTTGCTTAGCCTTGACCTAAACAAGTAAGTTATATCAATTGACCGGTTACGACACAAGGTCGGGCGAAATGTGTTCAATTAGTCCTATGGCTCGTTACGACTCGAATAGTATAGCATGTGAATCACGTTGTCAAGTTTCATGCAAGAATCACGTATAAAAGCATGTTAGAACGTTTGCATAAAAGTTTGGTTAAGTTTGACTAAAAGTCAAACTTGGTCAAAGTCAACGAAAAAGTCAACACGTTCGGGTCGGGTCCCGGACTATTTTTCTATGCTAGTTATTCATATACAAGTATATTAGAACAAGTTTCATGTGAATCGAAGGTCGATAGCTAGTCAAACATTTCACGTGAAATGGGTCCAAGAGGTCAGAATCTGGCCAGGTGATTCTGCGCGCCGCGCGGGGATGTGGCGCGCCGCGCCACTACCTGGGCAGAGAATTCTGGTCAGTTTTTCCAAGTGTGCACGAACCAAAACCTTTTCTAACACAACACTTGACCCGCAAACCCTTATAACGCCTATCATACATCGTTGGAAAGGTATTTTGACGAGGAATGCAACTAAGTACATATTATCAATCAAAACATGCATTTAAAATAATCAAATTCTCGTCAAATGTTCAATGAACGTTCATAATCAAAGTTTCAAGTTTGTAAAACGCATTTCATGATTCGGGCAACCAATTTACACATATGATATGCCGTTTTGAAGGTAATGAAGCATACATTACTACTAAACACTAACAATTAACATTTCATGGCATTCAAGCATCAAACGTCCATTTTAAGAGCTATCAAACCCTAGCCAAGAATCACAAAATCAATAATCATGTTAGTGATGTTTTTCCAAATCAACCTACACACCAAATTGAAGCTAGTGATACTAGTAACACAATTAAAACATGAACTTTAACAATTTAACAACATTAACTCATCCAAAATCAAATATTAAGCACACCCATTTCAATTGTTCTTACTAGTTACTCAAAACAACAAATCGAGCAAACAAAACATATATTCATGTTACACACGAGCCATAGACACTAACTAACACAATTTCAAGTCAAAAACACGAATTTAGAGAAATTTAGTGTTTTAGAAATGTTACCCAAACTTGATGAATTTGGTATCAAAATGTAGAGGATGAAGAGAGGATCACGAATATGTAATTTGTTTTGAAGTTTGCTTCCCGATCCGAATTTAGATGATGAATGATTGAATTGGGTGTTTGTGTGTGTGTTCTTGCTAGAGAGAAAGAGAGAGAGATGGAGGTGATTGAATGGTGGTGATTGGGGTGGACTAGTTGACCTAGTCAACTAGTTTGCCCCGTGTCAATTTTAGTCCCTCGAGTTTAGAAGCGGGTGCGGGATTTTACCGAACGGATATTTTGAAAACGCTCGAGTAAATGAGTGATGTCAAAACTAAATAGCGGGAATATAATGAACGTTACTCACGGAAACTATTAATTTAAATACGAAAGATTATGTTTTAAAAAAAAAGACGGTGTTAAAATTAAATTTAACGGAAAAACGCGGGATGTTACATTATCCACACCTCAAAATAAATTTCGTCCCGAAATTTAGTTGGAAGTAGTAGTTGTTGAATCTTACTCGAGATCTTGCGTTGTAAATTCTACGAATAAGTGAAGGTACGTCCTTGAGCATTTCAACGAACTTGAAGGTCGGGGTCGTATGTTGTTTGAAGGTTTTTGTTTCACGATTCATGGTTTCAACCGGTTCTCCTAGGAAGTGAAGTTTTATCGTCGATAGTAAGCTCATCAAAGAAGATAACAAGTTCTTGTTTCGCAAAACACGTCTTTAAGTTGATTCATCGAATGTAGGATAAACGGAGACTCAAAATGAGTCGGAAAATCTAAACGGCTAGCAACGGGTCCAAAACGCCCCAAGATTTCAAAAAGGATCGAAATATAGCGGATTTAGCTTCCTACGTTTCCCGAAACGGATTGCACCTTTCCAAGGTGCGACTCTTAACGTGACGCGGTTTCCCATGGAATTCGAAAGGTTTACGTGTAACATCGGCATAGTTCCTGGTGATTACGAGTCGCGTTGGGTCTTGCTTGAATATGAATAAATCCTCTCGATTGCTCATGAATAAGCTCGGCCCCGGTGAATTGATCATCGTTTACTTGGTTTCGACAAAAAGGAGGATGACGTTTCCGGTCACATGTGGTTTCAAAAGGTGTGACGTTAAAACTCGAATGAAAATCATTGTAGTACGAGGATTAAGCTAAAGGAAAATACTTTTCTCAAGTAAATTTGAAGTTAGTAATACAACTCGTATTATGGATTCTAAGGTTTAAATCGTACATTTGCTTTGTTCGTCGGTTTATGGTTGATGCGTGGTACTCATGTTTAAACGTGGTCCCAAGGCTTTTCGAAAAGCACTCCGAAATCTAGAAGTGAAACGAGGATTTCGATCCGAAATGAGGTACAGTTCTGTAAGGTATATTCGAACAAGTTTGTTAGGACTTGAAAATGTTTGTTAGAACAAGTTTCTGTTTCTCGAGAATTTCACGCCGCGAAAGATTTATAGGTTTCCGAAAATGTTCGTTAGGACTATTCACCCTCGTGGCGAATACTAGTAACGTGAAGAGTCTCTCCCTCCATTGAGAATTTAGATAAAATATTTTCCTTAAACGGAAGTACGAGTGTAATACGAGAGAAATTTCCGCCTCGATGTGGGCATATCAAGCATATTGTAGTTCTTCGATGAAACCGTGCGAAGACGAGAGAGTATACGCGTATAACATATGTTTAAAGTTGAAAGAATTTTCCATTCATTCGGAAGCATAAATATGGTTCGACAATAATCGAAGATGTGTCCCAGGTATGGTTGTTATCAATATTCTCGGAGTTTTCGGATATCCAAACAAGAAAAGTGAAGTCATGTACATGGCACATGGTGGTGTTTAGGTTGATCGAGTCTAACCACCATCACGCGTCACTAGAACTTTGGTATGTCTTACCGTAATATAACCACGTTGATCGAGTGTCGTTATATTACGCTAACTCATACCTCCATCCCCACATCACTCTATAGATTCAAGTTCGTGTAATCGTGAAGTTTAAAATAAACAAAGTGTAACGACGTCTCTAACGTGACTCGTATTGAATCGAAAGAATTAGTGCTACTATAAAGAAGCGTTCCCCGAGGGAAGTGTATAAATGATTGTTCACGTCAATGTGGTTCGAGTCAGACAATAAGGTATTCAGGTATGAAAAGAGTAACGAGTCATGATAACGAGTAGCACGCAACCGTAGTGATAAATGTTGATGACGATACTCACCTAGAGTAGTGATGGTAGTAACACCAAAAAGTAGATAGTAAGAAACACCAGTGGGAAACCGATAGTAAGTTGAAACGGTGGCAAATAACAATCCGGGAGACAGAGTTCCCGAACAAGTGTGACTAATGAAGTCGTCGTCATCCATACGTGTATGAATCATGAATTTACGTGTGTTACCAAAAAGTGGCGGAATACGAGTTCGTAAGATGAAAACTTGGTACCATTAAGAAGTTTGCCTAAGAATGATTCAAGTATAATGCACAAGTAGTCAAGTAAGTGCTATCTATAGCAAATGTATGTCAGAATGCAATGGTTAACTATCCGGTTGTAGTCTAGATTCACTAATGCGTCCTAACGACTCTGTCAGACACACTAATGCATATCCTAGTTCCCTACAACCAACGCTCTGATACCACTTGTAACGACCCGACCAAAACCGTTATTGACGGCGCCGTTAACTTAGGTCCCGTTGCGTGGTCGTAGTCCCTATATGAGACTCGTTTGACCAAAATTATGTCGCATTCATTTGAGAGGTACAAGACTTGCAAAGTTCAGTTTACCAAAAGGATCGACAACAAGTTTAAGTTTACAAAAGTCATAAAGTATAAATGAAATAACTTGCGACATAATTAGTTTAAAAACACAGTTGCTATAAATAGCGTAAGTATGTAAACAATATGTTTGAATCCAAAGGTGCTATCACTAGCGTATGTATGTATGTATCTTGACTCCAAGCAAATAATCAGAGTGTATGCATGTATGCTTGACCCCAAGCAAGTATGAGTGAACGCGGAAGCATATATCAAATAGCCAAGTATGAACCTGAGAAACATATAGAAAACTGTCAACGAAAAACGTTGGTGAAATCATAGGTGTTTGTAAACGTTGTTTTTGAACCACAAGATTTAGTATTCCCATAGTTGATTATCAAAATCGTTTGCATTCCAAAAGTATTGTTCGCGAGCACCCAATTATCAAAACTTAACGTTTCCTTCCATAGAACCCCATCACAATAGTGTTAGAACATACACTGTTTCTCGAAAATATATTTCATCCGTAGACGGTAGCGAACCGTCCGTAATGAGGGTTTGTCAAACCCGTATGGCCACACAATATAAGTTCTCGCTTACACCCTGCAAGTGTAACTAATGATAATCGAATTGAGGATTTTTGTTCTAACTCGCTGTGGAATGTTTGTTTCATCGTACTTGTGTTCAAAGTATAAAAGTATGTAGTATAAAACTGTAACAAAGTATATGTTTCTCAGCCCACAATTTAAAAGCATAAAAAGTTGTTGAAAAGGTGGGACTATGATCTCACCTCGAGTGCACGAGTATAAATGTACTTCACAAAGTAAACGTGTGCATGAAAGTTGCTTAGCCTTGACCTAAACAAGTAAGTTATATCAATTGACCGGTTACGACACAAGGTCGGGCGAAATGTGTTCAATTAGTCCTATGGCTCGTTACGACTCGAATAGTATAGCATGTGAATCACGTTGTCAAGTTTCATGCAAGAATCACGTATAAAAGCATGTTAGAACGTTTGCATAAAAGTTTGGTTAAGTTTGACTAAAAGTCAAACTTGGTCAAAGTCAACGAAAAAGTCAACACGTTCGGGTCGGGTCCCGGACTATTTTTCTATGCTAGTTATTCATATACAAGTATATTAGAACAAGTTTCATGTGAATCGAAGGTCGATAGCTAGTCAAACATTTCACGTGAAATGGGTCCAAGAGGTCAGAATCTGGCCAGGTGATTCTGCGCGCCGCGCGGGGATGTGAAGCGCCGCGCCACTACCTGGGCAGAGAATTCTGGTCAGTTTTTCCAAGTGTGCACGAACCAAAACCTTTTCTAACACAACACTTGACCCGCAAACCCTTATAACGCCTATCATACATCGTTGGAAAGGTATTTTGACGAGGAATGCAACTAAGTACATATTATCAATCAAAACATGCATTTAAAATAATCAAATTCTCGTCAAATGTTCAATGAACGTTCATAATCAAAGTTTCAAGTTTGTAAAACGCATTTCATGATTCGGGCAACCAATTTACACATATGATATGCCGTTTTGAAGGTAATGAAGCATACATTACTACTAAACACTAACAATTAACATTTCATGGCATTCAAGCATCAAAAGTCCATTTTAAGAGCTATCAAACCCTAGCCAAGAATCACAAAATCAATAATCATGTTAGTGATGTTTTTCCAAATCAACCTACACACCAAATTGAAGCTAGTGATACTAGTAACACAATTAAAACATGAACTTTAACAATTTAACAACATTAACTCATCCAAAATCAAATATTAAGCACACCCATTTCAATTGTTCTTACTAGTTACTCAAAACAACAAATCGAGCAAACAAAACATATATTCATGTTACACACGAGCCATAGACACTAACTAACACAATTTCAAGTCAAAAACACGAATTTAGAGAAATTTAGTGTTTTAGAAATGTTACCCAAACTTGATGAATTTGGTATCAAAATGTAGAGGATGAAGAGAGGATCACGAATATGTAATTTGTTTTGAAGTTTGCTTCCCGATCCGAATTTAGATGATGAATGATTGAATTGGGTGTTTGTGTGTGTGTTCTTGCTAGAGAGAAAGAGAGAGAGATGGAGGTGATTGAATGGTGGTGATTGGGGTGGACTAGTTGACCTAGTCAACTAGTTTGCCCCGTGTCAATTTTAGTCCCTCGAGTTTAGAAGCGGGTGCGGGATTTTACCGAACGGATATTTTGAAAACGCTCGAGTAAATGAGTGATGTCAAAATTAAATAGCGGGAATATAATGAACGTTACTCACGGAAACTATTAATTTAAATACGAAAGATTATGTTTTAAAAAAAAAGACGGTGTTAAAATTAAATTTAACGGAAAAACGCGGGATGTTACAATCCGGGGGACTAAACCACCCACGCGTTCATCTCCCGCAGTTGCCATAACCTACCCCCAATTGCTGCCCAGGAGGAAACCCGGCCCAATCCGAGGGCATGGGCGGTAAAACCACCCTCCCCCACTGCCCCCGCAACGCGATGTGTGGAATGCACCCTTGGGTGGAATTCAAGGGTTATGGGGCAACCTTGTGTGCAATGTTGTACCCCACAGGAGTCGAACTCATGACCTCTCGCTAAGAGAGGCAGACCACTACCACATGAGTTACAACACAAGGTTGTCCTAGCTAGTGTTATATGTATGTTTTCTTACTAATACTTTGCTATTGTTCTTGCATTCCCATATCGTTTGGGGGGTAAAGGGGAGGGGGGTTGTACTTGGCTGTGCCCTTGGATCGGTTTCAAGGTTTTCTCCCGGGCAGCGATGGGGGCGGGGTTATTATCGCTGCATCGGCATAGTCGAAACGGGAGATGATCGCAACGGGTGATTTAGTCCCCTTCGGGTGATCCCAATCGCTGTTCAAAAAAAAAAAAAAGAATAATGTTAAGATCCGAATCTGATTCTTTGTGAAATGGGGTTGTCGATTTGTGCAGAATATTACACGAAGTTTAGTCCTGCGGGTGCTTATGATTGACCTCTATAGCTTTTAACTAGGCACTATTAATCTTGTTGACCTTTTTTGTAGGAAGGAGTTGCGGAATCTATTTTTAGCTTTTTGGAATGTAACTATCACTAGGTAAAAATTATTGTGTGTTGCTAATGCCAACATGAATCGTGTTCTTTTGATCCTCTAGTTGTCATCATGTCATGGATGTGGTAATTTGTACTCCGTAATGATTAACATAAAAGATGGTAAAACATTGTCTCGAGTATTTACCTAAAAATTGTAGTATTAAATTGGGCTGTTCTTTACTTGCAGGGTCAAATGGGTTAACTTACTAAACTTAAACTAAAAGAATTAAACGGGTCATAAGTAATTTACTATGAAATATATGTAAACTGTTAAACAAATGTTTAATTGTTTCACTATGAAGTTAGATTATTATAGCATTGTTCTACAGATGTTAACAACTAGGTTGGTATTTCATGTTTTAGTTAACCGTTTAAACATTCTATACATGACACATTTAATGACAAGCCCTTTAACATCCAAGCTAAGAGACATCTAATTTTTCATTTTTGAAAGTTAGTATTACTTTTCAAGTACGTATAGTTTTAAGATTAAAAGATTAAGTTGGATTTATGGATTACATACAGTTTCAAGATCAAAAGTTTAAGTTCGATGCGTTGTACAGTTTTAAGATTAAAAGTTTAAGTTAGATATGTTGGACATTTGACACTACCAATGTGATGATACTCCAAAATATCTAATTGTTTCAACGACATCTAACAAGAAGTCAGGATGGCCGAGTGGTCTAAGGCGCCAGACTCAAGTTCTGGTCTTCGAGAGAGGGCGTGGGTTCAAATCCCACTTCTGACACTTATTTATCTGTTTCTTCTCCATTTTGTTAAAAATATCTGTTTCTTCTCCATTTTGTTAAAAATATCTGTTTGCACTTTGCTTGAGTTTTTAACAATCCACTTCTGACATTGTTCGTATTTTTCTTCTCATTTTGGTAAAAAACAAATGTTTGCTCCTTGACTTTGCTCGAGGGTTTGACACTCACCTCTATTAGGTTCATATTTTTGTTTCATATCCAAATCAAAGACAGATTACAAGATATCAAAGACATTAAAAGGAAACAAGATATCACATTTATTTTACTTTATTAATGATACCAAAATATTCTTTTTTTGAAAAGCAACATGACTACATGAGCATTATTTTGCTCGAGGACTTGAGGTTTTGACACCTCTATTAGGTTCATATTCTTGTTTCATATCCAAATCAAAGACATTATAAATTTGATCTTAGAAGAACTAACAACATAGATGGAACTGTGCAAAGCATCTTACTACTTCTATGAATTCCGTCAACGATAACTATCATGTGCAAGTTTTTATGTCTGATAATGTTAACTAAACTGCTTTCTATTGCTATTTTCGTGTAGGAAACTGTTGTGGATCCAAATTTTCCTGCTACTAAAATATCCCAATTTGATAACCCAAACCTTTACTCTAAAAATCATCATTTATGTCGATTTAAATTCCTGCCCATGTAAAGACAAATTTAAGTAATTTAAGTATGTTATTGAATACAATAGCATGAAACACATAGTCAACAATTATCAAAATTTTAGCTACAACATGAAAATTAACAATAGAAATTAAGAAACTCGTTTATCCCATCAAAATTGCCTTTTAATACCTGATCGATAATACAATCATCAAATGACATGAACTAATATAGCAACAAGACTATTACCGACTTTTCATGACTATTCATCATCTTCAGTTTTCCTTCTCTTCTTCTTTTTGTGCGCCACTAAATCACCATTTTCATCACTTTCAACCTCTGTGTTTTTCCTTTTATTCTTTTTCTTCTTTTCTTCACTCTTTTCTTTAACACTCTCATTACCTTCTTCAACCTTAACCTCGATTTTGTCCTTTCGCTCAATCCCCAAATTACCATCAATTTTCTTCCTTTTCTTCTCTTTTTTTCCTACTTTATCATCTTCGCTCTTTACCACATCTTTTTCCAGAACTTTGCGCTCATATTCTTCATGATTTCTATGACTTATATCAGATTTGACTGAAGCTTCTTCCTTTGGAATGTTGTTCTTATATTTGTGGTGCTTTTTAAAGTAAACAAGCTCATTAAAATCCATTGAAGCACGGCGTAGGTAAGCCCTAACTGCCTGAGAAGCTCCATTATCGGAGTTGACAAATTTTGACAAAATGTTAGCCGCTTTAGAGAGACTAACAGGTTTTGCAGAGACAATCATTCCAGTAACTGTCTTCATCTACATCCAAAGAAAACATTCACACATACGTTAGCGAATCCTAAAATTCAATGCACAACCAGATCATAATGAATAAAACTGACAAAAACCACAAACAAGAAAATCCTCAAATTAGCCCTACGTTTGTCGATACTAGTTAAGCAATTGATATACTAAAGGCCATATACATGACATGTATTTTTGATAAAACACGAAATTAAACGAGATAGAGAATTCGAGCTCCATTTTTCCATTCTCAGTACGAATCAAACACCAACAGTTCACTTGATTTTATTTACAGTTTACGACAATCTTAGCTATAATAATTTCTTTAAACAGCAAAAGGATACAACTTTCTTGAACTTTATTGATTTAATGGCAATATAAACAAGGTATAGCAGTCTTCCACTCTTTTTTCGAGCAAACCAGAAAGAATCTTACCGTATTTCCATTAAGAGTACCAATCAAACATGTACCAATTCACTTTGTTTTATCTATAGTTTACACCATTCTTAACAGTTTTCTTTAAAAAGATAAAGGTTTCATCTTTGAATGATTCAAAAGCAATATACACAAACTATGGCAGAATTTTACACTTTTGTGAGCAAATTTGAATTTAAATTGCCAAAAAAAAAAAAAAAAAAAAAAAAAAAAAAAAAAAAGACGGCCAATAAACCCTAATTTATGAAATTGCTAGCGCCGGAACTAAACAACTACATATGTAAATACAATAAGACAAATAGAAAAACCTGAAGATGAAATCGAATTCAACGAACAAATGAAGATAAATCGATACAGCTGAAAAGCTTCGACGGTTGTTGACTTGGCTCGCCGCTGGCTCAGTTTGTGTTATGGTGCCGGTTTTATGTTTCGACCCGTTAGCCCGGATCTATTTATTATATAAATCAACCCGTTGGGTCGTAAATAACAAATTCCGTACAGATGAACTTGGGCCGAACCATTTGAGTGCCCAAGGCCATAAACCTTTGTTTCTTCATTATGTTTCGTAAATGACATATTTTCACACACTACCAGATTTTTATTTTTTCTTTGGTTCACACACTACCAAATTACTTGTATGAATGAATCCTTTTGTCCTTTTTCAACTCAAATACTGAAAGTCGGGTTGTGTCAAACGATTACAAATTTCGTCCGCTACAAAATGATGTACTTTACTACATTGTTATACTAAGCTAACTCCGATTGTATCAACTAGGATTGCAAATTATAATTATAATAATAATAATATAAAACTGTACTTATAATTAAAAATAAAGTACTTACTATATCACTTTAAGTTTATAAAAATAGTTCAATATATAACTACTAATCATAGTAAACTTATGGAAGTTCTTTATGTAATTTACTTTTACTTATACAATGAATTTTAATTCTATTGCTACATGTTTCAAAGTTGCCACATTTACATTTACAGTACTATCTATTGTTGTATCAGGTGCACGCATGATGCACTGGCTATCGTTTGAGGTATCGCAGCTTCATAATTCGTTTATGCAGGCATCCAACATGTAGTCATTAGCTTGGACGTAAACATCTTTTCTGGATATCTGAAGCTCTAACAGTAATCTGCATCCAGATATATATTTTGGTTAAATTAAGATATTCAAAATCATGATCAAATTAGAAATAGATACTGTGCATACATGAATCTGAAATGTATAATGGGTACACTAGTGTCTGGATCTGCAATATCTGCATTCAGGCACTAGTGTACCATCAGGCCAGGGTCTAGAACCTGTGCCTTTTGTAGAGGCAGGCAGCGAACCACAGCTTCATAAAACCTGCAATTACAGTCCTATCATTTTTCCAGTTGACGATGGACAATTCAGGAGAAAAAACAATAAAACCAAAAGGAAACATGTGTTGGCCTAGTGCCATTGGAAGTGGCAAATTCAACTAAATCAGTTCGGATAGTGTGTTAACTCTAACAAATCAAGCGGATCAAATTGCCAAATATTTAACTACAATCATTATAAGCGCAAAGAAACCTTCTGATGAGAACTCTAGTTCAATATAGAAATACTATACTTTTAGTAATCGACCCATGTACTTGCAAACGGTTCAATTTGAACAATTTATCAAATTGCCTAATAGATAACAAGTCAGATTATTCAAAGGTCACCAAGCATAATGTGAGTGCATAAAACTTCCTGATTACTTATTACAAAATATAAACTTAATACTGAAGTCCTATACTTTCAGATCGAATATGACACAATAATGATGAATACTCGCTAATGTCAGGCATATTTTAAGAAGTACCTGAATTCAGAGTGGTAGAATATTACAGTACTATCCAGATCCATCACACTCACTGTATCACTTGATTATTGATCTTTATATGAAAAATATGTGCAATTTTAGACCAATCCTCACCTACATCTTTCTCACACCTTGCCTTCACTAATTCACAATCCCTAATAATTAGTGATTTGAGTTTTCCAAGATTTTGTACGCCATCCGGTAAGCAACTCAAATTCGGGCAACCCCAGATTTGCAGTTCCTCTAAAGCCGTTAAACCACTAACCACGTCATCAGGAAGACACGTCATCTCTTTGAATCCCCCAATTTCAAAAAAAGTAACAGTCATTAGCTTCCCAAATGACCTAAAAATCTTCTCGTTACTTCCAATTATTCGCAACGACTTCAAATTCGGAATATACGGCAATTCAATTAAATTGGCGCAGTCACCGATAACTAATTTCTCCAAACAAGGAAATAAATCTTCATTACCGCACTCATTGTCATCATCTACGTGTTTAAGAGCATGCATTCCTTTCAATTCGAGAACCTTAAGGAACGGTAGCTTCGCAATAAACGGTAAATTCTCGATTCTTTTGCAACCGTCAAACGCAATACTAACCAGATTAACCAAACTCGCAACCCAATTTGGAGAATGTAACCCTTGATAGTCAGATATCGTTAACGTCTTCAAATTTAAATGAGGTTCAAGAGCTTCTAAAATCTCTTCTGAATTGTTTGCAGGTACGTTATCGTTGCTGTCATTCTTACAACTCCATGATAGATTTAAACAATTTATATTCGGTTTCTTTTTCAAGTTAGCACTAACGGCCTGAGACGAATGTTTAACGTTCGTTAGTCCCTTTATGCTTAACTCTCCTCCTAAAAGATTCAACTCTTGAAGCTCGTTTATTCGGTGCCCCTCCCCTTGACCCACATGAAACGTACTTAATCTTCTTAGGTGTCGTAACTGACCCATTCCAAGTGGCATGTGATCAAGAGAACAACACCCGTGTATATTCAAATGCCGAAGATTTCTCATGTAACGAATACCTTCGGGTAACTCACAAAGGTTTTCACAAAATGTGAGTTTCAAAGTTTGTAGATTTTGGAGTTGAACGATGGACTTAGGTAACACTACTATTTTCGAACGAGAGATGTTAAGATACCTAAGAAATTTCAAATTTCCAACTGATTCTGGTAAATCTGTTAAGGTACCCGAACACGCCCCTAAATGTAATACTCTAAGATACCTCTGTTCAAAGATATAATCAGGGGTGGGAGTTATCGAAACTCCCCCTAACGTAACTAACGACCTTAACGATTTAGCTTTCGCCATTACCTCATTCGACAAAGATAAAATGTTATTAGAAGATAAATGAAGGACTTCTTCTGGAAATTTCAGCATTTCACCAGACATAATACTTGAACATTCGTATTTCATAACGGATTGCGCAAGAGCGTGGATTTCATCGTGCATTTTACAAGTTGTTACACCTTCAAAGATGCATTCTTTAACATCTTGCAAGAACGACCTCCAAACTAACGAATCGAAAATCTCTTCGCCTAAATCATACAAATCAGCCTCTCCTTTTGACGGAACAAAACCATAAGCCACCCAAAGCTCGACTAACAATTGTTTATCCATTTCATGACCTTTTGGAAAAATTGAACACAAAGCAAAACATTGTCTCATATGCGAAGGCAAGTTATCATAGCTTAACTTCAAAGAAGGTAATATAAAACCAAAACTACCCTCGTCGGTTAACTCCCAAACTTCACTTTTAACCACGGTTAACCACTCACTCACACTACTTTTAACACACATTGAACTTCCTAAAACCTTCAATGCTAAAGGCAAACCCTCACATTTCTTCACAATCGCCTTCCCAATAGTCTCGAACTCTACACTATCAAACTCCTTTTCAACAAAAGCATAACGTTTAAATAACAACCACGAATCGTTATCCGATAAGCAACCTAACGGATATACTAATGTAGGATCCGTAGCAATCATATTTGCAACATTCACACTACGAGTATTCACCAAAACCGCACTCCCTCTACACCCGCACCTCAATGATTCCATAAATTCATCCCATTCCCCTTTATTCAAATTTCCAACATCATCCAAAACCATAAGAAATCTTCTCCTTTTTAACCTATCTCGAAGCCTTCGTTGCAACGCTCCCAATTCCATATCCGTTAAATCACACGAATCGTCATCTATACTCTTCAAAACATCTCTAACCAACCTCACAATGCTAAACTCATCCGACACACACAACCATATCTTCAAATCATACAACTTTTCAACTCTCAAATCCTTATAAACCATTCGAGCAAGCGTCGTTTTACCTAATCCCCCCACACCCCAAACCGCATAAACACGAACAAAATCATCACTTACATTATCCAAATACACCAAATCATTACAAATCTTATCAACAATCATTTCCTTAACCTCATCTCTTCCTAAAATCGATTCCACCGATTCAATCTCAGATTCAATCGATCCATTTGCCCTAATTGACCTAATTTCCCCAAATTCAACATCAGCAACAGTTTCAAATTCACTAACACCTTCAATTAATTCAAAATTGATTCGTTCAGCTGCAACAGAATCCAACACTTGTCTAATTTCCTTAACTTTTTGTACCATTTGAATACGAAACTGTAACGGATTACTAGCTGAAAAAAACGTACTTACATTATTTTTGATTCCTCTTTCAACATGAAGTCTTCGAAGTAAAGCTTCAGTGGATACTTCTTCTAGCACATTTTCGACTTGAAACGATGCAGCTCTGAGCTTTCGTAACCAATTTTGTAAGTCTTTGTTTTTACGTTGTTTGATTTCAGCGTCTGCAAGTACGGATTGTATTTGTGTGAAGATGGTGCGAAGTGAACGGAGGTGAGATTTGAGGCCCCACAAAACTGCGAAATCTTGTGTTGCGAGTGATGTGGATCGTTCCATTACTTGATTGATTACTGATGATACTATTGGATCTCCCATAGTTTTGATGAAACTGAATTAAGGATTACAGACTTTGACTGATTGTTGACTGACTTTTATTTTTACTTTTTTGGAGAGAGAGAGATTGAGGAATGAAGGAGTGAAGATGAAAACCAGTATATGCACCTCTCTCAGATGAGAGTGAAATTAACGACTAAAAATAATCACCAAAAGGCAACGTAGTTTTTTATTGCTATTTTCTAATTTTAAATAAAAGAAAAAATTTCATTCCTCGTCCTGAACTTTACATCAATTTTGACTCCTGACTTCCTATTCTTTTTTTTTTTGTGCATTCCTCGTCCCTAAATTATCAAAAAAGTACATCTCTCGTCCCCCGTCTACTTTCTGTTAATTTCAGCCGTTTGTTCAGTCATGTGCAAATCATGTGAGGGTAAAAAGGTCATTTTGTCTTAAATGTATTTAGTTATTAAAGGTTCACCCATTTTGGGTTGTATGGAAAAGGAGGACAAGGAGAATAAATTGTGGGACTCACCTGCCAAACTTCACAAATGTTACACTCCATCCACCCGTAACTGTTGCTGTTTCTTCTTCATAAATACATACATACATATATATGTGTATATATATATGTATGTATATATATATATACATATATATATATATGTATATATGTATATGTATATATTTTTTTTTATGTTTTCTCATGAGTTTTCGAGCGCCAAGAACAGAGGGTGGCCGGAGATGGGTGGCTAGCGGCGGTTGGTGGTGGTGTTAATGGAAAACACCTCAAACTCCATGAATCTTCATGAAAAGTTGCAAATAGCTGCAATATCAATCATTAAACACATCTCCATTCTTAGATTTTGTAGAAACACAACCAAAATTGATGAACAATTCGATTTTAGTTTCAATTTTTTTGAAAATAAAATATGCAGATCTACTCACGAACAAATTACACAATCAAGATCTGAAACTAAATTGAAACAAATAAAAACCCTTTTCTATGTCGATTTGTATCAAAAGTAGAAGCAGGAATTCAGATTCGTCCATTTTCCGGGTTCACAACGTTTTCCCGTAAGCTTTGTTTGTAAAATTCGTGCAACACAGATCTGTTTTCCCTTCAACATCTTCGTGCAATCTCCGTGAAGAGGACACTAGAACCGCCGCCGGTGCAGGTTCTCCGTGAAGAGGACACTAGAACATCTTCATGGGTTGATTTTGAAGTTGGAGATGAAGATGAAGATGAATCAGGGTCTGCTTTCTTCATGAAAAAAATCCATGAAAGCAGATCTGAAATTTGGGTTTATTTTGTAGTATATAATTATAATTATTACAATGATAAAATAAAAAGAGGAAATAGGGGTTTGAATTTGTGTAGATTTGAGGAAAAATCAAAAGAAATATGTAAAATGATGAAACTACCCTCACATGCTTAGCACATGACTTCATTTAACGAAAAAATTGACAAAAAGTATACGGGGGGACGAGGGATGTACTCTTTTGATAGTTTAGGGACGATGAATGCACAAAAAAAAGAAAAAGGACAGGGAGTCAAAATCGATGTAAAGTTCAGGGACGAGGAATGAAATTTTGTCTAGATAGAAATAGAAATAAAAGACTCATTCTCACACACCACTTTTTAATCAATTTACATCTACATCACAATTAGAATAATAATATAATAATCTGGAGGTATAAGCAAGGTTGCAAAATTCGCTATACGGAAATTAATTGGTCGGGACTTTGGAATGATTAATCGGCAATTCGGGGATCAATCGGAGATTAATCGATCCGATTAATCGGATTGTAGTATATACATTTAAAATTAAATTTTAAAAATTATATGTGTAACTATAAAAAAAAACCAAAAATATAAAAATAATTTTTAACATAACTGTCTAAAATTGTTCATTTTGCTTCAAAACTATAAACTTTTAGTTTAAATTCATGTTAAAATGTTGACCATTTTTGACTTTGACTGACTTTGATTACCAAATTTGATTTTGATTCATCAATTGACGTTGACCATTTAATTAAACGAATTTTTAGAAATCGGAACGGATTGCTCCTAAAAATGGTTAATCGGGGATTAATCGCCGAGTAATCGGGTTACAACACTGGGTATAAGTGTGAGTTTATGAAATAAAAGTGTACATTAATCAAAAAGTGTACATGCTCTATAAAATTTTTATTTAAAATTCATGTGATAACTCTATAAAATTTTCAGTGTGTATCACACATAAAAGTTTAGTATCATATATTTAATAAAGAAAAATAATAAGGTGCTCTTTGTTTTCTAAAATGTTTTATTTTAAGATCTACAGACTATATTTGTAAAGAATCTGTGACTTAAAAGTTTGTATGTTGAATACTGAAAATTGTTTATTTTTATGTCTGCAAAATAACTTGTTGATTATGTTTGCCGTATTTAGAAACATTTTTTAAAGTCTGCGAGTTGACAGACAGAATAACACATTATTTAACAGCATGCAATAAAATTGTAATCCAGACGTGCATTCATAAGACATAATAAGATATGTAGACCGAAAAATAGATGACACATAAATCAATATCATATTGAAGATAATAAAATAAAAACAATTTTAATATTTTTACAATTTTGGTGTGTATCACACATAAAAGTTTAGTATCATATATTTAAAACCAAGAATAATAAATCAATCTCATATCTCATATTGAAGATAATAAAATAGTTTTAAGATTTTTACAATAAGATATTAAGATATTACGATATACTAGTAATATAAAGCTTGATACTACGTAGTTAAAAAGATCGGTTTCTGTTGTTACTACCATAGATATAGAATATAGATATTAGATATAGATAATTGAATTTGATGTTTAAATTTAACAAATTGGAATTTTAGTCTAGAAGTAAGTGTTACCAAAGCGATTATCAAAATTTTTTAGCTAGGGAGTAACATATTGAAAACACATGGGTAGCTAAGTTATCTATCAAATCGTATAATCCAAAAACAGACTAATTAGTACTCTGTACCACTTTGATTATTTTTAAAGATATAGAAAAATAAAATCAAGGTAAGGTCTCATTATCTTGATTAGCAATTACATTTACAAACACATGAATTTGCAATTAACATGTAACATAAGTACAACTCATCACACTCACACATGTGATGTATAACTAGTTTTATCATGAGAAAATTGCAAAGGTTCACTAATGAAAATAAAGTATTCTGCTTTGATCTTTTGGACCAATCAAAACAAACCCAAAAACACTAATTCAAATATTATAATTTCAATGCATTATTTGCTTTGATAATGGTCCTTTTGGGCCCGGACCAAATACCGAACCCGCTAATCAGTCTTGAGCTGGTCTTTAAGCAAGTATATTAACAAGTGTAAGGGTGCGTTTGTTTGCCTCTTAATGGAATGATTCAGTGCTGAATGTTGAATCATTCAGCATTCAGTGCGTTTGTTTCTGACATCTGAATGACATATGATGCTGAATGGTTCAGAATTCAGTGTTGAACCATTCAGAGATGAAACACTCTCTTAACCATTAAGAGCCTAAATTTTCTCCTCAAATCCTATCATGAACACTTAACTAACAAGTATATTGAATATTTTATTCATGTTACACTTTGATAAGGTAATTTTATTCAGTTTATATCGTTCATTCTAAATGATTATCAAACAGCTTATTTTCATTCAGAATAAACGTTATTCACCGGCTTTGAATCATTCAGATTCTGAACCATTCAACGCTAAATCATTCAGTTTTATCAAACGCACCCTAAATAAACTAATATCCGGTGTATTTTCACAACTTTACATTTCATACTTTATTACCTTTTTATTTACTGTTGATTGCTTTTTTTTTTAATATATATATAATTTATACAAAGAATATTGAAAGAATTATGTTTATATATAATCATATACACTAGTAAATTTATTATTTATTACTTGAATTAAACATAAAAAAAATACCGATAAATTTAATAAGTAAAAACAGTATAAAAAGTATTTATATTTCAAAAGTAATTAACTCATTTTATAAATTTAATAAATATTTATAGACTTGAAAGGTAATAATTTCCGACACGTGTCCATATCCATGCACCACGTCAACATAACACCACACTCGCATCACGACACGTAGCATGCAGCTGCCACCTTAATCCATTATAGAACTAGTCAAAATCAAAATCAAAATAACCCTATAAAATCCGGTCATTATATCTTCGGCAAACAATAACAAGTCAACAACTACTAGAAAGTCAAACAACTCCCGAATTGATCAGTTGTACGTCAGAGTAGAAACGGATAAAGCGAGCAGGCACTAAAAATGGTAGGTGGATTCCCGATATGCGTGCAGTGTGGAACAAAGAGCAACCCGTGCCGTTGCAAGGTGGTGGGTCCGACAGTCGGGTTCATAGCATTTGCGGCAGCTGCCTTAGTGGAGTGGCCGGTGGGTGCGATGGTTTATTGCTTCCGACACGTGAAAGGCCGACGTATTATGGCGCACCCTGCCACTGTTGTTTACCCTAAAGTCAATAGAGCCATTCCTATATAAAACTCATTTTCACGTATAATCTAATGTAACGTTTAATTAGAAGTTGGGCACAAAGAGAGTTTTGCTCTAAACATCTTTGTTTTGTAAGTTTAATTTTTTGTTGTTGTTTACGTAATGAAAAGGAGTACTTATTTTATGTTACTTGTAAAATTCGCACTTATGATACGGAGTATTAGAGTATTAGATATTACTGTAGATAGTACGTACCTACCCCGGAAAACATGAATTAAAAATAGAAAGTGTTGCAAATGGTTCAACTCACTTCAATAGTACTACGTACATTAACAAGACCCTATGGTCTATTTGACAAAACTCTTGATCTAGACTTACACATACCTAAGCACAAGTATACAACTATTCCCTCCATTCCAATTCTATTGTTGCCATAAAAAAAACCTACAACTCAAATAAAATTTAAAAAAAAAATAAATGTCACATGTATTTTTTTATTTACTTTTTTCAGTCTTAATTCTTACTTTCAACAATTGATTTTCTTAATGTTTTTAAATGATAGTAGTGGTGTACATAATGCTTTTTCTTTGTTACTTTAATTTCCACTCACTCCCCTTTTAATTTCGATTACTATTACTATTATTGTAACATTATGCACCCATAAATTATACGATACTATTGTATTAATGATATGTTTTTGTTTGATAGTTTTTATAATGACCCTATCTAACCCGACCCGGCCCGACATATTCAATTTTTTGTTTAAGTAAGTTGTGGGAAAAGAATTTAGGACCCCATTGAATTACGATATGATATGTTTTTGTTTGATGGTGTTTATAATGACCCTATCTAACCCGACCCGACATATTCAATTTTTCGTTTAAGTAAGTTGTGGGAAAAAAATTTAGGACCCCATTGAATTACGATCCTAGATTCGCCACGGCCCATCATGGCCCATAATAAGAACCATTAACTAGATTCTACCCATTTTCTCTTTTAAATTTTCTTGCTCCTACTTAAATTATTATCAATAATTGAATACTAAGATGGGAATAAACAGTCTTCTCATCAATATTCCGAAGCAATGTTTATGGTAAGTAGATGATTGTAAATATGCCTACGTCGTTGCTTAGGTGAAAATTTAAGCACAGTATTCCGAAAACATCGACATTGAAAAATGAATGTTGCACAATGCAGCATATACTTGAGCTGTAGACAAATTTGTATCAGTCGTTCTAGGCAACTTAATTTAAAAACATTCAAACCGAGTAGAGCTAATTGTTTTCTCTTACAAAACACCAATAATAATCAATAACACATTGACATGTACATGTTGCCATATAGAGTACGTATTTAAAGTTATCCCATTGAAACCGTGCAAATAGATATAGCCCTTTTTATGAAGTTTTTAAAGGACTTTGTTTTAAATGCACTGTTCCTTTTTCTTCCCTTAAATAGTAAGATAAGATAGCGTACAAATTGGTAAATAAGGCTTAGGTCTATTTTCTCTTTGTTTAAAAAAATAATTTTTGTACAAAATAAAAGGGAATCATATCCAGTCCACAATACCATATTAAAAATGATATGCACAGATTCTGTCATTCTGTATGCAATTCTTATTAAACTGATACGAGAATATGAATAGAAATATACAACCACAATGTCCTATTGATGCTTTCTTTCTCAAAACATATAAAGATGAGCATACACATTCTCAGTTACAAACTCACAATCTCTTAAAAAAAAGTGTGTTCTTGAACACCATAATTTCCTATTGATGCTTTCACAAAAGCGAAAACTGACATTCAACAAACAAAAAATGAAAATATATGTTGTCTCGTCACTTATATTCAGGCAACTTTATCATTATTTTCAACACTTATACTATATGTTACCTCATCATTCAAGATATAAAATGAAAATAAAACACAATCATAATCCTACTAGATACATTTCCTAAAAAAAAAAAAAAAAAAAAAAAAAAAAAGGATCTTGCAAGTCTTAAGATCTCACTCCAATTAAATCCGACGAGTTCCATATACAAACTTCCAAATTCAGCTCCCCACACGAATTTAGATACCCAAACGGAACAAGCAGAAAATCCGAAGGAGGAATCCCGTCAACTCTGCCAGGTAAACTTTGTACGCAAGACCTTAATCTTAACGCGTTGCTCCCTCTTTCTGCTACGATATAATACAGAAAACGCTCATTAGATGAACTCGGACCAATACAAGTAACTATAACTGTGTGTCCTATGTTTTCAGTCCCTTTATTAAGTAAAAAAAGTAGCCCATCTTCTTCTGCTTGTAGCACAAGAAACGTTTCGTCCATGCCTAGTGACACGTGTACTGGGCAATTGTACTGAAAACGTCGTCCCGAGTCCCAGTGTTTTGTGGTGAAATGATCGGGTAGATGTTGAAAAAGACCCGTGAAGTTACAACTTGGAATTGGGCATGTGGTATGATTTTGATCATATGTGATGTCATCGTTATGGTCTATAATGTTTGAATAATCCAATGTGTTACCGAAACCATAACCTTCGGTCTTGGTTGATAAGGAACTTTCGTTTTTGTAAGTAATCGCCATGTTGCCCTGCATCAACAATATATTGAAACGTAATAAATATGTGGGTTAATGTGTGTAATAATCACATGAAATAAACACTTAACGCATTAACCCAAATAAACTTGGCTAATCACAAGAAACTTATCTTACACCATTAGCATTATTTGTGACTATGATTATGTAAAGTAAGTGGGTGAGTCAAGTTGGGTAACGGGTTGGGTTGAGTTGAAATACTTTCTTATGAATAATCCGCATACACTTTTATACACAATTAGCGTGTCAACTATGATGATTCACGATAACAAAATTAGAAAGAATAAAATGATTTAGAACATTTTATGCATTTATATGACACTTTGTGAAACTTTTGTTATGTTTCCTTTTAACCTAATCCAGTTGTATTACCAGCTGCCCTGTTATAGATTAAAAAAAAAAAAAAAAACAACCCAGATCAACCAATTAAAAGTCAAATGGGTCAAAAGTACCAGGTTTTCTTCAGGTGGAGCCATAATACTGCGATCAGCTCTTAGAGCCACCTCTCTTAATGGAAGCACATCAACATTAGCCTTCTCAATTAGCAAACTCAACCCGAGACCCCTCTCTTTGCAAATTACCTGCACATTTATTGATTAAATCCTGCAATTTTTTAACTTAAATCATATAAAAAAGTAATGTTTACCTCTCCACATCCATAACCACCGAGTTCTTTCTCTTGTTTTTCTCTCACGGAAATAAGTTCCTCTGTCCACGTGGATATGCATGGAACAACAACAGGGTCAAGCTCACAAGGTCCACCAATAGCAACACTCTCATAATAGAACAGCTGTTAATATTCACAAGCCATAAATGAATTTGGATCATCAAACAAAGTACAACACACTACGGGTGTCAACATGGGCAATTCTTGGCAAGTCACGTAATGGGTCAAAATTGTTGCTTTTCCTTGGTACAGTCTGAAACGCGTGGGTTAACTTAAATTGAATCACTTTTTGTCCATTTTTAGTCTTATTAATAATAATAATCGCTGTGACAAATATTTTTACCAAAAGTAATATATTTTATCAAGTAAATCTAATTTAATGAATGATATGATAAAAATGGAATATAAATAAAAAAAAAAATACACTTTGAGCAACTTTCGACCCGTCTGACCCGTTTTCGTTCTAATTAGCCATGTTAAATTTTCCTGTTTGATCCATTTGAATTAAAATAACCCCAAATCGACCCAAATTCTAATTCCCGTCTGACACGAATATTTAAAGATCTCATTTACCTGAAGAAACAGAAGGCAACCACCCACTGCACGTTGTTTACCTTGGCGAAAACGAGACACCTCCCTAACTAACTTATCAAGTAAGAATTTAGCCCAGTTAAACTCATGAACAGAATCCATATCAGTCAGAAAATGAAGAAACGAAGGGCTAACATCTAGCCTTGCTGTAGGGCACAAAAGTGTACCCAAAACATACAAAAGAAACGCTCTTTTAAAATCGTCTCCTGCTTCTGGTTCACCTAATCTCTCCTCCAAAAACCTCACCGAAATCCCTCGATTTGAAGCATTATACTTTGATCTTAAATCTGCTACCAATTCATCGGGCCCCGAACTTACAACATCTTTTCCACTTGCTGCTAATCCCATTACAAGTTCAACATCACGTGGTGACAAAGGGATACGTTTACCACATATCTCTAAGCTACGCCTAATTGTGTTAAACCTTTCTAATAACCAAAGACATAAACTACGCCTCAAAGTTCTACATTTAAGATCAAGTAGGCTACCGAATCCGATGCTCTTCACGGCTTCTCTTTGATCAGAATTGAATCGTTTAATCACATTTACTAAACGACCCGGAGAACATCTTGTAACTAGATTGGCCTGCATTATGAAAGCTTAATATAAGTAGATTAATAAAACATTAGCTAAAAGATTAAACTGAGATATATTTATTGTGTGACCTGTTTTCGTGGCTTTGGTTCACGAGCAGGAGCGGAACTCAAGTAGTCATCCCACACTTCACGCGCACGTTTAGTGTATTTTTCTTTCTCTTGATCAGTCATCACTTTCCAAGCATCCGAGGCTGCTTTTGTGGCCTAAAAGATAATACAATTACCAATTTTTTAGATGACGTTTCCTGGTGAAAATTAAGCATGCTATAGAGAGATTAAAGCAAAAAATCTTACAGCTTTTAAACCAGATGATTCAGGATGGGAAGCACTGTACTCCTTAATGAACTCGCGACTAGAAAATTATAAACAAATGAGTTTGTCAATATCAATCAATATCCATCAATTCAATATCCATATTAAAAGACAACGCTATGTACTAAACAATAGATTAACATACCTAAAATGCACCCAAGAGCAAGCAGGACGAGGGGTACCACCGTGTTTCTTCTTCTTCTTTTTTCTCCTACTCCCTTCAAGTTCATTACTTGTAACTTCTTTTCTCTTGCTCACCATTGAATCATCATCACTATACATCTAAATCGTATAGAAAACAAAAAGTTCACCAATTAGTGTTGTAAAACGGGTTGCAGAATTGATAATCCCTGATTGATTCTTGAATCGTGAAACGCTTTCCAAATTAAGTATTTCGACCCTTTCCTGCCTCGGGTTGCACGAAATCTTAATTGGAATAAGACGAGAACGCAATTTGATTCTAGGCAAGAAGAAATCAAATTATAGTACTAGTGAGAATGTGAAAGTTTCTGTGTATGTTGTTATGAAAAGCAGAAATCCCAAAACCGAATAGATATTCTGTTTGAGACAGTTAAAAACGAAGGGACACAACCCTTCATTATGGCGGGAATAACTGTTAACAGTTATAACATTTGGCGGCAAAACCAGTTGGAAGCACCTTTTCGGTATAGAACAGTAGTGGCTCTGGCCCTAGGACCCCGCCAGGGGTGCTGCCCCTTGGACCCCGCAAGGGGGCGCCCTTGACCCCAGCCATATTGCGACAGTTTCTAGTAGACCCTTACATGTGTGCACTCCGCACTCTCCCACCCCGTTACTAAGTATAACTAGACAACTCTTGCTTTTCAAGTAAATCCCAATTACCTAAAATGATTGTTAGATGACACTAAAATCACCAACAATTAGTTCACCAATTCAACCAAATTGTTAAATTACTTGGGAAATATACACATACCAAGATAAAAAATATATATATCGAATTGAGCTGTATTTCACATCATGATAGCTAATGAGGAGTAACTTTCAAAAACATTAATAGCAATTCAATAGACATCAAATTCAAAGCCCTAGGGTTTAGTAGCATTTAATAAGAACAAATTCAATTACAATTTCCAGATTAATCAAACAACAGAAACCAAATTTTAAACTAAACTTCACATAAAAATCAATCAAAAATATAAATTGATCCACAATTGTCATAATTCGATTAGAAAAAAATGGAATGTTTAGTACAGAAAGCCGAAAAGAGGAATTGATACCATCGGAGAGATGTCAGTTCGGTCGAAATCAAGAGAGCTATCAGCAACATCCATATCAATTATCTAATTATCTATTATGAGATAATATGGTTAGGATAGTGTAAAAAGGGGGGAAGTTTAATGCGGTGTATGTTATTTAGGGTTAGGGTTTGTGATCGATTTAATTCAGTAGGAAGTGATTTTGCCGATGATGGGTCAGAAAGTCGGGGCATTTAGCTTCGGTTTTCCGATTGGGTGCATTTGCAACGGACTACCGGCCTTGTAACTTTGTGTTACTTTCCCTTTTGCTATTTCTTACCTTTTATTTATATCTTTCTCACTTTTTACCCTGTAACTTTGAATACAAAAACTTTCATAATTTGGTAGGTTCGATTAGGTTAAAAAAATTTATTCGTACCTCATTATGGGGTGGCTTTGTATGTTACCGATTATGAAAACAACATATAAGTAAATCTGAACTTAAATCGGTAATAGAACGACAAAATTTAATGCAACAACATATAAGGCGAAAGCATTTTATTTACATATATTCAATATAATATGTACGTAGTTGTAGAAGGTCCCATACATGCAGGTGTATATGAAACCAAACCCTCGGTCCTATATTCTAGTTACATTGAGATAATATGCAAAGATTTATTAGCCGGAAGGATGAAACAAGGAATAGGTTAAGGAAGTATTTGATGGTTAACCGATTCTGGTTCTGTAAAGTGTATGATCATGGTAAAATCTTGGGTTCGTTAACCATATCTTCCAATCTAATGCTCTTTTTCTTTATTTATGATCCATTCGAAGCTTTTAATATGAATATCGTATAAGACCATTGCGTTACTCAACCCATCCGAAGACCACAACGTTTTTGTTTTCCTAATTTGGTATTAGGTGGTCCATTCAATTAATTTCCACACGTGATAACCTAGCTCCAATGTCAGCCCTCTTCCATTGTTACGAAGAAAATCGTTGATGCTTAGGTTTATTATGCTTCGCATGTTCCACTATTTATAGACACGGTATCATATTTTGAAAACGCGTTTGCAATATGTTAGCTTATACAAGTAATTTTCAGAGATCGTCAATCTTTAACTCATTTGGGTACGAGTAAAACATGATCGGCGTGATTCGATTATTAATTATCCATTGATACCGTTGCGACCATCTTGATGCCCTTTATGCCAAACAAGATGTACATGTTCTATGTTCTATGACTTCTCAAATCGCATTTTAATTGATGTAATCTTTTTATTGCGTGGTGTAGATAAATATATTAAGGATTTAGCCATATTGATTCTCATGTCGATAAAAAGCACTTATGAGAGTGAATTTATTCATATTCATAAATAAATTAAAAATTAAAATGCATTGAACAAACTTGCAGATATCTAAAATCTAAAATAAAATATATAATTAATGTAACTTTTTCTTTTTTTTGACAAAAAAAATAAAAACTTAAATAACCAAGAACTTTAATCAACCAAATTTAAGAGCTTATCAAAACAATAATCAAAACAATCACTTGTTTTATATTTTTGATCATAAGATAAGATCTAATCAAAACACATAAACAATAAAATAAATTTTACAACATTGATAAACTAACACTCCAATTTATATTTAGCAACTTAAAAAAATCAATTGTTACATATTAAGGAGTAATAAAACTTAAAACCTTCCAATTCCTTATTGCTTAGCAAAAAAAGAATAATATAATGCAAAGAATATTTTCTACTATCTATCTACATCTATACGTAACAAATTCATAAATTCATAAACCAATATAATAGCAAACCCTTCGGGCCACAATTATCGACAGCGAATCGGTTCTTCAACAATAGTCTCCAACAACGGTTTCTTCGATCTACAATTCGAAATCATTTGCTTAAATTCCGGCGTCGAAAACTCTTCAATTTCCTCAAAACTCAGTCTCGGCGGTGTAGGTGCATTTTCTGGCAAGATCCGTACACTTCCTATTTTTTTATTACCCGACTTTTTAGCAGCTAGAAAAAGCGTCGCTAAATCGGCAGTAGCAACAACCGAATTGACTCTGTTCATCGGAAACATGACGTACACATTGGCGATTTCAAGATCTTCGTCGGCGTTTAACGCAGCAAATCGAGCTCCAATTTTTAGTGATTTCGAATTAACTAGAAATGTGTTTGGTGATTCTAACATGAGTTCTGCTGCTTTGATTGGTTGTTGAAGTTTACGGATTTCGCCGTTGATTTGAATTACTTTTGTGATCTTTGAGTGTTTGGTTAATGTGCAGGATACGTAGTTGCCCATAACGACGACGTTTGATATGATGGTTTGAAAGTGAAATGGTTTGAGGATGAGGGGGAGGGAATTGAGGGGTGTATATATATACTGTTATGGAGATTGGGAATTTTTGGAATGTTTGACAAATGATTATTATTAATATTAATAATTAGATGAATAAAAAAAATGATTTAATTGAGGTTTGAAGATGAAGATAAAAAAATTGATATAATAATTGAAGGTGACAGTTGGAATGAATGTGTTTGAGAGGAAAACTCCGCGTCTTAAAAAGTGGAAATGGTGATCTGGATAACCTATTTGTGCTGTACAACAGTTTCTACGGAAGGTACAGGTAACACGGGTTTAATACTCCGTATGTACTTTATACATAAAAAAATAACGACACTGTATAGTTTTTCATAATATTAATGAACAATTAAATAAAAAATACGATACTGTATAGTTTTTCATAATATTAATGAACATTTAATTATTATTTTAATTTTATTATCATACGAGGATTATTTATATCAAAAATTAATACTCCGTGTTGTTTAAAAAAAGTCCAAACAACCTCCAAGGCCTGGATTACGTATGGTAATTTGTACTTGTATTTTAAACTAATTTTGATTTGATCACATAGATAAATTAAGGTGATGATGAGTAGATCACCCAAACTATTCATTGAAATTTACCGTTCATATTGATTATAAACGTTTCATATTAATTGATTTCGTTGCGATGTTTTGACCTCTATATGAGACGTTTTTCAAAGACTGCATTCATTTTTAAAAACAAATCATAACCTTTATTTTATCGACAAGGTTAAAAGGATACCACCTAGATTATCAGAAATGATAATCTAAAAATATCACACTTACACACTACCAATACATATTGGTTTACAATATTAATATGTTACAACAAAGTAAATCTCGAATGCAGTTTTAAACAATATTATACAAGCATGCTGACACCAAATCTTGTCCATATATTAGCATGCACCAACGGAAGCTCTTAATAATCACCTGAGAATAAACATGCTTTAAACGTCAACAAAAATGTTGGTGAGTTATAGGTTTAACCTATATATCAAATTGTAATAATATACCACAAGATTTCATCTTTCAATAACATGCAATCTGCATAAAAATCATTCGTATGGTTGAACACCTGGTAACCGACATTAACAAATGCATCTAGAATATCCCCATATATAAATATCGAAGTACTAAAGCAGTTCAAATTCTCTGACTGGGGCTTGTCAATGGCCCATAGATCTATCTTTAGGATTCGCGTCAATTGATGGCAATTATAATAAACACCAATTCTTAGGTTACCAAGTTCAACAAGGGCGATATCCGGTATAACGATTCAACATAGAATGTAGTTTCAATACTTGTGTCTATTTTGTAAATCATTTTTCAAAACTGCATGTATTCTCATCCCAAAATATTAGATTTTAAAAGTGGAACTATAACTCACTTTCACAAATTTTTACTTCGTCGGGAAGTAAGACTTGGCCACTGGTCGATTCACGAACCTATAACAAATATGTACATATATATCAAAGTATGTTCAAAATATATTTACAACATTTTTAATACGTTTTAATGTTTTAATTTTATTAAGTCAGCTTTCCTCGTTAGTAACCTACAACTAGTTGTCCACGGTTAGATGTACAGAAAAATAAAGCAATATATATTATCTCGAATCAATCCACGACCTCGTGTATACAAGCCTCAGGCTATATCACAACTCAAAGTATATATAATATTTTGGAATCAACCTCAACCCTGTATAGCTAACTCCAACATTACTGCATATAGAGTGTCTATGGTTGTTCCGAAATATATATATAGATGGGTCGATATGATATGTCAAAACATTGTATTCGTGTCTATGGTATCTCAAGATTACATAATATATTAGAATACACGTATAATACAAAATGAGTTAGCTAAGATATGATTAATATAGATTTGTTACCAATTTTCACGTAGCTACAATCAAGAAAAATTAACCAATCTTGTTTTACCCATAACTTCTTCGTTTTAAATCCGTTTTGAGTGTTTCAAGTTGCTATGGTTTCATATTGAACTTAAGTTTATGAATCTAAACAGAAAAAGTATAAGTTTATAGTCGAAAATACAGGTTACAAGTCATTTTTGTAAAGGTAGTAATTTCAGTCGAAAGAACGACGTCTAGATGACCATTTTGGAAAACATACTTCCACTTTGAGTTTAACCAAGATTTTTGGATATAGTTTCATGTTCATAAGAAAAATCATTTTCCCAGAAGAACAACTTTTAAATCAAAGTTTATCATAGTTTTTAATTAACTAACCCAAAACAGCCCGCGGTGTTACTACGACGGCGTATATCCGGTTTTACGGTGTTTTTCGTGTTTTCCGGTTTTAAATCATTAAGTTAGCATATCATATAGATATAGAACATTAGTTTAGTTGATTTTAAAAGTCAAGTTAGAAGGATTAACTTTTGTTTGCGAACAAGTTTAGAATTAACTAAACTATGTTCTAGTGATTACGAGTTTAAACCTTCGAATAAGGTAGTTTTATATATATGAATCGAATGATGTTATGAACATCATTACTACCTCAAGTTTTGTCACACCCCCAAATAGGGTCAGGGGTATTTGTGACCATTCATATCATAACAGTTGTATAACGAGAACGACTCTATATGAGATGTTTTGAAATAAACCTTTATTAATAAAACAGCGGAACCATTAAGAGTGTTTACATCAAATCCAAACTGAAATAGTAATAGTTTTAAAATGCAAAGTAAATGTAATGAAATGAAGACTCCATGCAGCAGCATTCAATTCATCAAGTAGCAGTCATAGCAATCATCTTATTCGTCACCTGAGACAAAACATGCTTAAAGTGTCAACCAAAAAGGTTGAGTAAAATTCATAGGTTTATATAATATGCATTAGACCACAAGATTTAGTTTAAGGTTGATTGATACCAAATATATCAATCTAAAAGTGTTGCTGCAGTTTGTAATATCGCGACTAAACAAAAGTTACCCCTTGACACCTTGTACTGTCAGTGTCGTTGAATCATTATTATGTAACCAAAGACCAGAGGTCAAATGGTTAGAGACGTTACTCTCAATAGGCCTACTCATAATAATTAAGTTTGCGTTATACCAAGCAATTAACGATATTACGGTGAGGATTTGCATGACAAAGCAAGACAGCATAATAACATTTGAGTACTTGTATCTAAACGTAAAATAGTTATAAAGCAAGCATGCGTCTCATCCCAAAAGTTATAAACAATTAAGTAAACAGTAAAAGTGGGGCTATGAAAATCACCTTAAATAGCTGTTGAAGTATTCCACGCAAGAAAGGAAAGTAAAGCAAGTAAGTGGCCGGGATATCAACCTAGAGGTATAACGTTCGCTCAGTAAATGTCTAATAGACGAAGTGTATGTTTATTAATATAATGAATTATATTAATAGAGACAGTCCAAAATAGAAAGATTTCAACTTATGGAAAGTTTATAAGTTCAGGTTATATTCATTAATAAGACGTTGTACAACTTTACTCAAACTTCGTTGCTATCAAATAAGTCAGGAATGACCAGATGTAACCGGGGGCCCAGGACACTTGACCAGAATCTAAGTCATGGCATTCGAGATCCACAAGCTTACCCATAAATGGCAACCTAGACATCATTCACTTACGACTATAAGTAGCGATGAAGTTTGTATATAGTGCACGTTATCTTTAGAGTATAACCTTCACGTTATGTGCGTATAGAATTACGACACATTGATATAATTTACTTATATAGTAAATATATATTATATTAAGTTTGAATATATTTAATATTATTAATGTATTATCATTATTAATTTATTTTAAAATTAATCTTATAACAAAGTATTATAAGTTTAATTATGTAGATAGGTTAAATATATAATAATTATGTCTTACATATTTATTACAGATCTTAAATTTATATACTATTATTTGATTAATATAAATCTTATATTTATTATATATATCGAAATTTATATACATAAATTATCTAAATTCAAATTTATATATCAATAAATTATCTAATAATTCTAATTAGTATTGTATTGACTTCAAATCAGTAGATAATTTGTACAAAATTTTATAAAATAATCTATACAATATTACTAGTTTTTATGTTTAATACTTAAAATACAAAAAAATAGGTAAACGAGTTTAAAATTATATTTATATTTTTCTCAGTATCTACTAATCTTAATAAACATACAAAAATTTTATAAAATATTTTTATCACGTTTTAGTATTTATTTCTAATATTGTTCTCAGTTTGCATTAAATCAAAATTAATTATGTAATAAATACCAAATCGACTTAAGTAAATTAGTTTATAATTTTCTCAGGCTTCTATATGTTTAATAAACTCAAAAAATTATTTATGTATTTTTATTGCTGATAAACATACTTATTACGAATTTTATATATCTTTTAATATATAATCGAAATTAATTATAAATAATAATTCAAAAATTCTAAAAATCGTTTTTATAACTTTCTTAACAGTTCCTAATTATTTTCTATTCATTCTTACAGTTCTAAATAGTTTACACCAATTAATTCTATTTTTATATACGTATATAATAGTTACCGATAAAAATTAGAGAATAAATATATAAAATAGTAAATAAATTACAATTTCGATTCCATAATTACTTTTATGTTATGTATGACCTGAGAAAATTATCTTTAAACATTTTAAGTATATAAAATATTTTCTATTGATTTATTTTGTTATATATATATAATCCGTATATGATATATATATTCTTAAATTCGTTTTTAAATAAAAAAATATTAAATCTGTACATATTTTATATCTAAAATAATAGTTAATACTAATTATCAAGTGTTTACTTGATTTTGTTATAATTGTTTCATATTTTCTATAATTAATATCGGCTAGTACAATAAAATAAATAAATAAAAAAACGTATAAATAAAAAAAATAAAAAAAAATAAATGTAGAGAACTTACAATATTTCTCCAGAGGATTTTGAAGGTTCTCCAATTTTTTTGTGGCAAAATTTGTGAAGATTGAGTGTAGTATTTATAGTTGGAAAAATGGATAAAGAAATAATAAAAAATAAAAAGAATTCCTAGTTAATTTGCAAATGGGTTTTAAAAAAATAAAAAGTATACATGTCTAGTCATTTTTGGCATGTTACTAATTAAAATAAGGAAAAGTAATTTTTATCTTTTTTTATTTATTAAAAGTAGATCTAAAAGTTAAAATAAGAAAAAGTAGTTTATATTTTTATTAAAAGTAAATCTTAAAAATTAAAATAAGGAAAAGTAGTTTGTATCTTTATTAAAAGTAAATCTTAAAAGTTAAAATAAGAAAAAGTAGTTTGTATCTTTGTATTTATTTATTAAAAGTAGATCTAGTTTTGATTTTTTTTTAATTCTAAAAATTGTTTAATACATTTCTAAGAACATTTAATATTTTATTTCTATTTTTGTTTAATTATTAAATACGAATTTTATATAAAAAATTATTATTATATTCGGTTTTTATAATTAAAATTAAAATTTATGATTATTACTTTATAGTTTTTATTAGTTTTATAAGTGTTATAATATTATTTATTATTTAGTTAATTATATATTCTATTAACTAAATAACAAAAGTAATATAAATATTATATATATTCATTGATGTAATTATGTTATATTATATAACATAACCTTATTTATAATATTTATAATTATATTATTTATTTTATGCGTACGTTTATTCGATCAACGTTAAATTTATTCGTATATAATAACTCTAGGTATTTTATTAAAATCGGAAGACGAAAAGTGAGGGTTGTTATAGTACCTCCCCGTTATTAAAAACTTCGTCCCGAAGTTTTAGGTAGACTTCTCGGATGCATTAGCGGTTGAGAAGAGATGAGGATATTTTAGTTTCATCTGGTCTTCACGTTCCCAGGTATACTCGGGGCCACGTCGTGAATTCCAACGGATTTTAACAATAGGTATGGTGCTTTGTTTTAAGCGTTTAGCAGATCGGTCCATGACCTCTACGGGTTCCTCTATGAAGTGCATTTTATCATCAATGCGAATGTCATCCAAAGGAATAACGAGAGCGTCATCAGCGAGACACTTTTTAAGATTCGAGACATGAAATACGTCGTGTACGCTGGTAAGTTCAGCAGGTAATTCTAATCGATAAGCCACGGGTCCGATCCTTTCAGTAATCTTTAAGGGTCCAATAAAACGCGGACTTAATTTGCTTCGTTTACCAAAACGAACGACGCCTTTCCAAGGGGATACTTTCAACATGACTTTGTCACCAACTTGGAATTCCAAATTTTTTTCGACCTTTATTAGCATAGTTCTTCTGTCGACTGCCGGCAGTTTCTATTCGTTTCTTAATCTGAACTATCTTTTCAGTTGTCTCGTGTATGATTTCAGGATCGGTTAACTGTCTGTCCTCTAATTCATCCCAGCACAGTGGGGATCTACATTTTCGTCCGTATAAGGCCTCAAAAGGTGCAACCTTAATGCTTGAGTGATAACTATTATTGTAAGAGAATTCAACCAAAGGCAAATGTTTATCCCATCCTTTGCCGAAGTCAATAACACAAGCGCGAAGCATATCTTCCAACGTTTGAATGGTTCGTTCACTTTGACCATCGGTTTGCGGATGATAAGCAGTACTCATGTCGAGTTGAGTTCCAAGAGCAGTTTGTAGTGATTTCCAAAACCTAGAAGTGAATCGGCTATCACGATCAGAAATGATAGAAATGGGAACTCCATGACGTGAGACAATCTCCTTAATATAAAGTTGCGACAATTTCTCCATTTTGTCAGTTTCTTTGATCGGTAAGAAATGAGCAGATTTAGTAAGACGATCTACTATGACCCATATAGTATCATTGCCACTAGAAGTCTTGGGCAATTTAGTAATAAAGTCCATAGCGATACATTCCCACTTCCACTGCGGAATATCCGGTTGTTGCAGTAAACCAAACGGCTTTTGATGCTCGGCCTTAACTTTTAAACAAGTTAGGCACTTGCTCAAATATTCAGCAATATCAGATTTCAGATTAGGCCACCAATAAAATTCTTTCACATCGTGATACATCTTACTGGAGCCTGGGTGAATAGAATGTGATGACCCGGGAATTTCCGACCAAATTTAAACTTAATCTTTATATGATTTCAATACGATAAGCAAAGTATTTTAGGTTGAGTCTTAATAATTTGGAACTGTTTCATATATTCAATTGACCTTCGACTGTTCCCGAGGATTCACGAACAATTGTTTGTAAATATATATGTATGTATAAATGTAAGGGTATATATAATATTTAGAATTAATAAAATATAATTTAATCATTTAAATTAAAATGTAAAATAATAAATAAAATAATTAAGTTACTATCATTTGAATATATATAAATACATATATATGATTTTGTTATAAATCTATATATATATATATATATATAATTTTATATTGTAAAATATAATACTAAACATTCAATATAGATATATACATATATGTGTTATATAATCATTAAATATTACGTGATTAGTAAATTGTAACATTAATATTGAATTACAAGTTAAAACATAAATGTTATATTAATATTATTATATTTACTTTCATTATTAATATTAGCATATTATCATTTAAAATATTAAATAGAACTGATACATCTAATTTATTATATCATTACAATTAGTAGTAAAATTATAAATTTAAGTTATTATGATTATTTATTATTATTAACTTTATTAATGTTATTAATATCATAGTATTATTATAGTGGTATTATAAAAAATAAAAAATAATATATATATATATATATATATATATATATATATATATATATATATATACACACAATCTATTATTATTATCAATAATAATATAACCATTTTGTGATTATTAGTAACATTATTATTAATTATTATTAATAAAATTATTATTATAATTATTATTAATATATTTATTAATTATTAATATTAGTCTAATTATATAAATTAATAAATCCAGAGCTTGTACGATTTGTGTGAGGTCAGTACCCAGCTTTTCCTTGTTGTCTTTTATATTACTAAAGTTGATTCCAAACACAAAATTCCAATTCTGTTAGATATCTAAATCAAGCATACAGATTGTTGAAGAAAATAGCAGAACTTTAAACTTATTTATTTATTTATTTGTACCCGATTAGAATATCCTGTCGATCAATTTTAACTAAAATCCAATTCAATCAATTCTGATTGCTGTATCAGGTACTCCACATCATGATACAAATTGTCAATCCTTGTTAATTGTAAAAGAAAACAGAAAGGTTAGAAAACCCAGTCGTCCCTGCTCTTCAATAATTTTCGCCAAATTTTCAATTCAAGCTTTACTTCAAAATCTATTAATTCCAAAGTGTTAATAATCCTCTACTCAACCAATCTGTAAAATATCAAATCCAACCTCTTTCTATCGAATTCGAATTTCGAAGTCAAACTTTTTTTTTTAAAGTCAAACTTTTATTAATCGCGAAATTCGAACTCAATACGATGTTTCAGGTTCAATTAATGTTTGAAGAAGTTTTTATGAGTGAATTGAAACAGATTTTATGTTATAACATTTAGCTAAAACATTCTCTAAATCAAAGTTAATTTTTTTTTCTTGTTGATAACAGCGACGAAGCTGTAGGCTTTTTATTTTTTATTCAAACTAATCATTTATAATTGTTTATCTGATGGTTAGTAAATCCTAAAAATGTTATTTGATTTGATAATTAAGATTAAATGAAATTTTGGTTATTGGATTTTGATGAAGAAGATGGATGTTTTCAGAAAAATAATCGATACATATATATATGGGTTGCAAATATATTCAGAAAATGGGCAACAGCCCAATGGTCCTGAGTGTTAGCGGGTGTACGTGAGGTCGGGGGTTCGAATCTTGTTCGTGGCAGTTTCTTTTTAAGACCTCTTTTGAGGTAGTTTCTATATCAAATTTGTATTCTTATTATTATTATTATTATTATTATTATTATTATTATTATTATTATTATTATTATTATTATTATTATTATTATTATTATTATTATTACATTTACTATTATTATTATTATTATTATTATTATTATTATTATTATTAGTATTATTATTATTATTGTGGTGGTTGTTGTTATTGTTATTACTGTTATTATTATTATTGGAATTACTACTATTATCATTGTGATTATTATTAACAAGTATTATTATTATTATTATCATTATAATTATAATTACCAATATAAGCATTTATATTATTATTATTGTTAATATTATTGAAATTACAAGAGTTATTAATTAATATCATTATGATTATTAACATGTAACATTCTTATTCATTTTTAATTGTATTATCATTATTATTAGTATTATCATTTCTCAAAGTTATTATTTTTAATGAAGGTATTTTATTAAAATTATCGTTTTCATTACTATTATAAGTATTATTATCATCAAAATTATTATTATTATTATCATCAATATTTCTATTAATATTATTATCATTTTATAAGTGTTAAAGATATTATCATTAACATAAGTACTATTAGTAAAGATTATCAATATTAGAATTATTAACATTAAAAATAGTTATAACTATAATCAATACAATTTTTATTCACTATTATTAGTACTATATATTATCATGTATATAAAATATACTTAAAAGTAACATTACATATAAGTATGAATTAATGATATTAACAATCTTTATATAGATGTCCATATATAACAATTTATGTATTTTTAACTATATAAACAATAACCATTTTTAAATATATATACAAATCAAATATCTAGTATATGTAAATGTTATAATATATGAAATTGTTCGATTACGAATATATGTATTAATGAATATACAAATGATATAGGTTCGTGAATCCGAGGCAATCTCTGCTTTGTTCAGTTGTTCAATGTCGTCATATGTATTTTTACTACAAAATACAGTGCTGTGAGTTTCATTAATCCCCTTTTAAATGCTTTTGCAATATATATATTTTTGGGACTGAGAATACATGCGCTGTTTTTATAACTGTTTTACGAAATAGACACAAGTACGTGAAACTACATTCTATGGTTGAATTATCGAAATCGAATATGCCCCTTTTTATTAAGTCTGGTAATCTAAGAATTAGGGAACAGACACCCTAATTGACGCGAACTCTAAAGATAGATCTATCGGGCCCAACAAGCCCCATCCAAAGTACCGGATGCTTTAGTACTTCGAAATTTATATCATGTCCGAAGGAGGATCCCGGAATGATTGGGATATTCTTATATGCATATTGTGAATGTCGGTTACCAGGTGTTCAATCCATATGAATGACATTTTGTCTCTATCATGGGACGTACATTTATGAGAACTGAAAACTGAAAATCTTGTGGTCTATTAAAATGATGGAAATGATTATTTATGTTAAACTAATGAACTCACCAACCTTTTGGTTGACACTTTAAAGCATGTTTATTCTCAGGTACGAAAGAAATCTTCCGCTGTGCAATTGCTCATTTTAAAGATATTATTTGGAGTCATTCATGACATATTTCAAAAGACGTTGCATTTGAGTCGTTGAATCCATCAAGATTATTATTAAGTCAATTATAGTTAGATATATTATGAAATGGTATGCATGCCGTCAACTTTCGATGTAATGAAAGATTGACTTTTCAAAAACGAATGCAATATTTGTAAAATGTATCATATAGAGGTCAAGTATCTCGCGATGTAATCAACTGTTGTGAATCGTTTATAATCGATATGGACTTCGTCCGGATGGATTAGGATGGGTCCTTTCAGTTGGTATCAGAGCGATGGTCTTAGCAAACCAGGTCTTGCATTAGTGTGTCTAACTAGTAGTCGTTAGGATGCATTAGTGAGTCTGGACTTCGCCCGTGTCTGCATGTCAAAAGTTTTGCTTATCATTTAGTGTCAAAAATTATTTGCTTATCATCCTTAAAGTCTAGACACGTCTTACTGCCTCTATTGCATAGACATTGTATAGATAAATTCATATCTTAGCCTATATGCTATTGTTACCTTTGCCTGACAGCTCCCGTATATTCCTTCGAAACTTATGGGATTTTAGTATTATATATGCATATGTAACTTATGTATTGCAGGGTACTAATCTACATCCTATAATCTATTTCTTATCGAAAAGTCCTTCATCTGATCGTACTAGATGAATCCCTCAACCAGTTCGAATTCCTCGGATTCCGACAGCTATTCCGATATGGAGTTTCACCTATCAGCGTCACCAGAATGACTCAACCAATCAGTCATCCCCAATTCATCTGATGAGTTCGTAGTCGACTTAATCAATAGAGACGCGAAGAAGGCGATCCCTTCCACCAACCGAATTTACCTCTTGGCGATGAACCTGAAGCACTTACCGGCGAAACTGTTCGTAATACTATTTTCTCTCTCATTTCTTGAATATCTCGCCATGATTATATTCTATATCTAAAATTCTAAACCTCATTCATCCGCTCGTCCGAATCGACAATCATCCCGGCGTAATAGAAGAAGTCAATGAGTTTTGCGCTCGAGTAATGGCTCTGTAGAATATGGTACAAAATGTACCAGCTTCAACAACATCACCGGCACCAACAGTACCACCAGTAACAGCACCAGTACCATCAACAATCCATGCCTCAACATCTCATCCTATATCTCGAGCATAATCATCATTTTACATGACGTTCTATATCATTTATTTTCGTTCTATATGACGATTATGTAATCTCTAATGTTTTAGAGATTATATATTCTTGTTCTAACGGTAAATCAAATGAGTTTAATATCATATTGACTCATTAAATCCATGATTACATCTGAAGAAAATATATATGTATATATATTTTCATAAAGATTGTAATTACAAATTCTTTTATACAAACGGATAATGGTGAAAATATTTTAACGGGTAGGTAATACCCGAGGAATATTTAGATTTCACCATAATAAGTTACACTGTACATTCTTCGAAGCTGATTCAACAGTCATTTACTATCCTACTTACAACCACCGATATATGTATCCATTCACCGCAGAATAACCCTTTTCATCCAATTTCATATTTAGATTTTGACATATCAGAATCCAACAAGTGGCATAATGAAGAAAACATTTGACAAAATAAAATTTGTTAGAAACAAACAAATTAACTATGAGAAATTTTGTTAAGAATCCACGCTAACTGTTCCTAGCTAACTGTTAATACTGTATTACAATTTAATTATCGCAATTTATTTATCACAATTTAATTATCGCAATTTATATTCTCGCAATTTTATTTATCGTCATTTAATTTCTATTATTTATTTTTACGCACTTTAAATATCGGGACATGTATACAAGGTTTTGACATGTCATATCGACACATATATATATATATATATATATATATATATATATATATATATATATATATATATATATATATATATATATATATATATATATATATATATATTATTTGGAATAACCAAAGACACTCTATATGCAATAATGATCGAGTTCTCTATACAGGGTTGAGGTTGATTCTCAAATAATATATATACTTTGAGTTGTGATCGAGTCTGAGACATGTACACGGGTCACGATATGAATTAATTAATTCGAATATTATATATTAAACTATGTATGAATTATTGGACTGTTAACTGTGAACTATCGACTGTGGATTGCCAACATTGGACAATTAAAATGAATTAAAATACTGATTATAACATATGAAACTAAACAATTCTTCAAGTTTGCCACTTGATTTCATCTTAAACCTCATTTGTATCTTGACGATTCCAATCTGCGTTCAAACCTTTCATGATTCTTAAAAACACCTCAATTGAAAGGATGAACCAACCGCACTTCATTTACGAGAGAAAAGATTGATGCATATAGTTATGCACCTGAAAACACTCGGAACCTGAGTAAACGTTTAACACGTAGCTTTGCTAATTCCTTTAGCGTTATTATTACCAAAAATAACTTTACATCTGCTGTTCAAGATAGCCAGTTTTGTCACAGCCCCAGCAAGACAACTTTGACTTTTCGTACGAAACAACCTTATTATAACGTTGATATATACGCGTGCTCTTTTAGTGTTACCAGGGAACCTTTCATATTCCACCATATTACCATCAACGTTTAATCATCTAAAAACACAATTTTCCTGAAACCACCTCGGGTTAATAACCGATGATTCAGATATCATAGCATTAAATGCAGAGGAAACAGAAAAATGGTAGATGGTCTAAACGACCAAAAGTTTGATGATAAAGAAAGGAGTGTTAGGAACGCACGATAGAAGATTGGGTATTGAAAAACAGATTGAGCTACCCATGAAGGAGACCAAGGACAAATACAAGGACCAAACCCTATATTCAAAGGATTCAGGTAATTCTGGATCCGTTGAAATCTTTAGAGAATATCTTGCTCCGGAGTCATGTTAAAATCTTGCGGAAAATCTTTCTCCAGCAACCATCGAACTTAGAAATTCCAAAATATCATCATCAATATCTTCGATATTTCTGAGGATATTTTCATAAATATTCTCGTCCGAAATTATATACCTCCTCGTGCTTCCTGTGTATCATTATATTGGAAACATTCAATAGAAAATTTAGTACCGAAAAACAGATTATGCGAAACTAGGAAGAAAGCCGTGGACAAATCACATAGAATAAGTTTGACTTCAAAGAATCTAAATGATTCAATGTCTGCTAAAGTCTTTAGTGAATATCTTGCTCCTTACTCTAAACCCTTGCAGACAATAGTTTCTATCATCCACTGATCTTAGATATTCCGAGATATTATCGTATCTTTCATTATAAATATCCTCCATATTTCTGGAGATATTTTTATAATTATTCTTATCTGAAACCATTAATCTCTTCGTGCTATCAGTATTACATCATATAGAAACTGTTAGTTTCTATATTCTGTAAACTTTCGAGCTTAAAATATGAATGTTATTGAAGTAATGTTGGAAACTGATGCTTGAGTTAGGATAATATAATGACACTTGATCAACGTGATTATATTACAGTAAGTCATGCTGAGTTTCTAATGGAATGTGATGATTCACGGTACCATCATTATGTGCCATTTACACGATTCTTTCATTCTACTTAACCTCTAAACATGTTCCGTCTTTTTTCGTAACTTCTGGTAATTTGACAAAACAAATCGTGCTACTACCTTTCCTTTCTATCTTGTATATTATGATAATTCGAAACTCCATACCTATGAATTCTGGACCGTTACTTGCGAAAAGTAAACAAAAGCATGAAGCTCTGAAATAGGAAGGGGGTATAAATTGCAGCAAATAAGAGAGTGCATTAACTGTGGATGACAATAATTATAAGAGACAGAAGCAGGGACATTGAAATGTAAGGGAAGATATAAAGTCCAATAACAACACGGAGGTTACAAACCGTGGATATTAATACAAATAGCAATATAAAGATACGGTAGAATTAAGAATTGTATCATCCCAAAGTAATAATAGAAGGAAACAGATTTTTCTGATGGAAGATTGAAAAGAAGGATGATATAAATGATAATTAGGAAAATATCAAGGATTAGAACTAGATTAAGCATTTTCACAATCTTTTGGATGCATGAACTAAGAAAGAAAGTATAGGAATGGTGAAAGTAATGGAACGTAAGAAGTTCATTTATAGTGAAAATACCAGACAAAGAAATCAAGGTAGATTTCCGCATTAATTATAGAGATCTTAATTTCCTTACTCGCCGAAGAATCAAATCTTTTAGATTTCGAAGATTTTCTTCAAATTCCTTGAATTCCGAAATTCAAGCAAAACAACGTCAAAAGCTAAGACGCTTCTTAATTTTCTAAATTCAGCCCATACGTCAAAAATTAAGATGAATCTTTACTTTCATATTTCACTCTTTGGTGATAGCTTCACTCGTACGCTTCGAATAATCGAATTATTTTTTATTCAAGTTACACCCTGTGATAAAATTCTATTTATCAACTCATATTTGCCATGAAAACATTTTTATTATTAAGCCATGACCACCTCACTCAAATTTCGGGACGAAATTTCTTTAACGGGTAGGTACTGTGATGACCCGGGAATTTCTGACCAAATTTAAACTTAATCTTTATATGATTTCAATACGATAAGCAAAGTATTTTAGGTTGAGTCTCAATAATTTAGAACTGTTTCATATATTCAATTGACCTTCGACTGTTCCCGAGGATTCACGAACAATTGTTTGTAAATATATATGTATGTATAAATGTAAGGGTATATATAATATTTAGAATTAATAAAATATAATTTAATCATTTGAATTAAAATGTAAAATAATAAATAAAATAATTAAGTTACTATCATTTGAATATATATAAATACATATATATGATTTTGTTATAAATCTATATATATATAATTTTATATTGTAAAATATATACTAAACATTCAATATAGATATATACATATATGTGTTATATAATCATTAAATATTACGTGATTAGTAAATTGTAACATTAATATTGAATTACAAGTTAAAACATAAATGTTATATTAATATTATTATATTTACTTTCATTATTAATATTAGCATATTATCATTTAAAATATTAAATAGAACTGATACATCTAATTTATTATATCATTACAATTAGTAGTAAAATTATAAATTTAAGTTATTATGATTATTTATTATTATTAACTTTATTAATGTTATTAATATCATAGTATTATTATAGTGGTATTATAAAAAATAAAAAATAATATATATATATATATATATATATATATATATATATATATATATATATATATATATATATATATATATATATATATATATATATATATATATATATATATATACACACACAATCTATTATTATTATCAATAATAATATAACCATTTTGTGATTATTAGTAACATTATTATTAATTATTATTAATAAAATTATTATTATAATTATTATTAATATATTTATTAATTATTAATATTAGTCTAATTATATAAATTAATAAATCCAGAGCTTGTACGATTTGTGTGAGGTCAGTACCCAGCTTTTCCTTGTTGTCTTTTATATTACTAAAGTTGATTCCAAACACAAAATTCCAATTCTGTTAGATATCTAAATCAAGCATACAGATTGTTGAAGAAAATAGCAGAACTTTAAACTTATTTATTTATTTATTTGTACCCGATTAGAATATCCTGTCGATCAATTTTAACTAAAATCCAATTCAATCAATTCTGATTGCTGTATCAGGTACTCCACATCATGATACAAATTGTCAATCCTTGTTAATTGTAAAAGAAAACAGAAAGGTTAGAAAACCCAGTCGTCCCTGCTCTTCAATAATTTTCACCAAATTTTTAATTCAAGCTTTAATTCAAAATCTATTAATGCCAAAGTGTTAATAATCCTCTACTCAACCCATCTGTAAAATATCAAATCCAACCTCTTTCTATCGAATTCGAATTTTGAAGTCAAACTTTTTTTTAAAGTCAAACTTTTATTAATCGCGAAATTCGAACTCAATACGATGTTTCAGGTTCAATTAACGTTTGAAGAAGTTTTTATGAGTGAATTGAAACAGATTTTATGTTATAACCTTTAGCTAAAACATTCTCTAAATCAAAGTTAATTTTTTTTTTCTTGTTGATAACAGCGACGAAGCTGTAGGCTTTTTTTTTCTTTGCCAATCAAACTAATCATTTATAATTGTTTATCTGATGGTTAGTAAATCCTAAAAATGTTATTTGATTTGATAATTAAGATTAAGTGAAATTTTGGTTATTGGATTTTGATGAAGAAGATGGATGTTTTCAGAAAAATAATCGATACATATATATATGGGTTGCAAATATATTCAGAAAATGGGAAACAGCCCAATGGTCTTGAGTGTTAGCGGGTGTACGTGAGGTCAGGGGTTCGAATCTTGTTCGTGGCAGTTTTTTTTTAAGACCTCTTTTGAGGTAGTTTCTATATCAAATTTGTATTCTTATTATTATTATTATTATTATTATTATTATTATTATTATTATTATTATTATTGTTATTATTATTATTATTATTATTATTATTATTATTATTATTATTATTATTATTATTATTATTATTATTATTATTATTATTATTATTATTATTATTATTGTGGTTGTTGTTGTTGTTAATGTTATTACTATTATTATTATTATTGGAATTACTACTATTATCATTGTGATTATTATTAACAAGTATTATTATTATTATTATCATTATAATTATAATTACTAATATAAGCATTTATATTATTATTATTGTTAATATTATTGAAATTACAAGAGTTATTAATATCATTATGATTATTAACATGTAACATTCTTATTCATTTTTAATTGTATTATCATTATTATTAGTATTATCATTTCTCAAAGTTATTATTTTTAATGAAGGTATTTTATTAAAATTATCGTTTTCATTACTATTATAAGTATTATTATCATCAAAATTATTATTATTATTATTATCATCAATATTTCTATTAATATTATTATCATTTTATAAGTGTTAAAGATATTATCATTAACATAAGTACTATTAGTAAAGATTATCAATATTAGAATTATTAACATTAAAAATAGTTATAACTATGATCAAATACAATTTTTATTCACTATTATTAGTACTATATGTTATCATGTATATAAAATATACTTAAAAGTAACATTACATATAAGTATGAATTAATTATATTAACAATCTTTATATAGATATCCATATATAACAATTTATGTATTTTTAACTATATAAACAATAACCATTTTTAAATATATATACAAATCAAATATCTAGTATATGTAAATGTTATAATATATGAAATTGTTCGATTACGAATATATGTATTAATGAATATACAAATGATATAGGTTCGTGAATCCGAGGCAATCCCTGCTTTGTTCAATTGTTCAATGTCGTCATATGTATTTTTACTACAAAATACAGTGCTGTGAGTTTCATTAATCCCTTTTTAAATGCTTTTGCAATATATATATTTTTGGGACTGAGAATACATGCGCTGTTTTTATAACTGTTTTACGAAATAGACACAAGTACGTGAAACTACATTCTATGGTTGAATTATCGAAATCGAATATGCCCCTTTTTATTAAGTCTGGTAATCTAAGAATTAGGGAACATACACCCTAATTAATGCGAACTCTAAAGATAGATCTATCGGGCCCAACAAGCCCCATCCAAAGTACCGGATGCTTTAGTACTTCAAAATTTATATCATGTCCGAAGGAGGATCCCGGAATGATGGGGATATTCTTATATGCATATTGTGAATGTCGGTTACCAGGTGTTCAATCCATATGAATGACATTTTGTCTCTATGCATGGGACGTACATTTATGAGAACTGAAAACTGAAAATCTTGTGGTCTATTAAAATGATGGAAATGATTATTTATGTTAAACTAATGAACTCACCAACCTTTTGGTTGACACTTTAAAGCATGTTTATTCTCAGGTATGAAAGAAATCTTCCGCTGTGCAATTGCTCATTTTAAAGATGTTATTTGGAGTCATTCATGACATATTTCAAAAGACGTTGCATTCAAGTCGTTGAATCCATCAAGATTATTGTTAAGTCAATTATAGTTAGATATATTATGAAATGGTATGCATGCCGTCAACTTTTGATGTAATGAAAGATTGACTTTTCAAAAACGAATGCAATGTTTGTAAAATGTATCATATAGAGGTCAAGTATCTCGCGATGTAATCAACTGTTGTGAATCATTTATAATCGATATGGACTTCGTCCGGATGGATTAGGATGGGTCCTTTCATAGAATATCTAGTCTTATGTGCTTCATCCAAGACTAGCTTTCGCAGGTTTCTGAATTGAGGAACCCAGATACGGTTGTTGTAATACCGTGTTCCGTTCTCCTTGATTTGTAATTGGTTTTCAAAACCTGAAGGTCCTTCTTGTTTGATATTTTCTTGCTTTATAGTTTCTAGTTGTGCTTCCCGAATTTTAGCTGTCAGATTTGTTTGAATGATCATATTCAAAGCTCGCACTCGGATAGGCTTGACTTGATCCTTTCGACTGAGTGCATTAGCAACAACATTTGCCTTACCAGGATGGTACTTGAGTTCACAGTTGTAGTTATTTAGTAATTCGACCCAACGTCTTTGTCTCATGTTCAGTTGCTTTTGATCAAAGATGTGCTGGAGACTCTTATGATCGGTGAATATGGTGAATTTGATTCCATAAAGATAGTGTTGCCACATCTTTAATGCGAATACTACAGCTCCTAGTTCCAAGTCGTGGGTAGTATAGTTCTTCTCATACTTCTTTAATTATCTGGATGCATATGCAATGACTTTCTGGCGTTGCATTAACATACACCCAAAACCTTGGTTTGAAGCATCACAATAGACTACGAAGTCTTCAGTTCCGTCGGGTAGTGATAAGATTGGTGCGGTAGTCAACTTTTCTTTTGGGGTCTGAAAAGCAGATTCCTGTTCACTAGACCACTCAAACTTCTTATCCTTATGAGTCAACTTGGTGAGTGGTTTGGCAAGAATGGAGAAATCTTTGATAAATCTCCGATAGTAACCGGCAAGTCCTAAGAACTGACGAATGTGTTTTGCGTTCTTAGGTGTCTCCCAGTTCTGAATCGCCAAGATCTTCGCGGGGTCGACATGTATTCCATTACTGTCAACTACATGCCCCAAAAACTGAACAGTCTTCAACCAAAACTCACACTTGGAGAACTTAGCATACAACTGTTCCTTCTTTAATAACTCCAGAATTTGTCGGAGGTGTTGTTCTTGTTCTTTCTCACTCTTAGAGTAGATGAGAATATCGTCGATGAAAACAATCACAAACTTATCGAGATAAGGCTTGCATACACGGTTCATGAGATCCATGAATACAGCAGGAGCGTTAGTTAACCCAAAGGGCATTACCAAAAATTCGTAATGTCCATAACGAGTCCGGAAGACAGTCTTGGAAATATCGGATTCCTTAACTTTAAGTTGATGATATCCATATCTCAGGTCAATCTTGGAATAGATGCTTGATCCTTGTAACTGATCAAACAAGTCATCGATTCTAGGGAGAGGATAACGATTCTTGACGGTCAACTTGTTTAGTTCGCGGTAGTCGATACACATCCTCATTGAACCATCTTTCTTTTTGACGAACAATATAGGTGCTCCCACGGTGATGAGCTAGGACGAATGAATCCTTTCTCCAGAAGCTCTTGTAGTTGCATAAATAGCTCTTTCATTTCTGATAGAGCTAGCCGGTATGGTGCCTTTGCAATAGGTGCAGCACCGGGGATCAAATCGATTTAAAACTCAACTTGTCTTTGTGGTGGAAGACCAGGGAGTTCATCAGGAAAAACTTCAGGAAAGTCTTTAACAACATGAACGTCTTCAATACGCCGTTCATCTGGCTTGACTTCCTTTATGTGAGCCAAAATGGTTTGACATCCTTTCATAAGGTACTTTCGGGTTTTGATGCATGAGATACGATTAAGTTTGGAACCACTCTTATCTCCTTGGATAACAAGAATTTCACCAGTTTCGAGAGGAATATTAATTGTCTTATCAAAACACTGGATACCCACTTTCATCGGGGATAACCAATCCATCCCTAAGATTACATCAAAGCTTCCTAGTTCAACAGGCATTAAGTCAACCTTGAAGGTTTTATTGGCTAGAGTCAGATTACATTCCTTGTAGATCCGGTCAACTTTTACAAATTTACCGTTGGCCATTTCTACAAGATACTTAGTGTCTAAGGTTTGGGGTTTCTCGTCAAATAAGGCACAAAATTCAGTAGACACATAACTTCTATCAGCACCAGTATCGAATAAAACAGAAGCATAGCAGTTGTTGACAAAAAACATACCAGTGATGACGTCCTCATCGTCCCTAGCTTCTTCAGCAGTCATGACGAATGCTCTTCCCTTAGCATTACCAGCTGTTGCATTATTGTTCTTAGGACAGTTGTTTTTGTAATGCCCTTTTTCCCCACAACCGAAACAAGTAGGCACGTTTGGAGTTGTATTTGTAGCAGGCAGAGCAACTTTACAATTCTTGGTCGAGTGACCAATCTTCTTACACTTTCCGAACTCAGCAGTGCATAACCCATGATGATGCCTATCACAACGCTTACATAACGGCTTTGTTCCAATATAACCACTTTTTGTAGCATCACCAACCTTCTTGTTTGAATTTTGACTTGAACCTTGAGTAGGCTCAAACTTCTTTTTGTTATCAGTAGCCTTCACTTCGGTTTGTTTTTCCTTGGCATTTCTTCTCGCAGCCATAACCAGATTTTGGGTCATCAACATCGCAGCCTCAATGGTTTCTTTACCAGCAGCTATAACATTCCCCTGAATCTGAGGAGGAAGACCGATGATATACTTTTCAATCTTCTTGCTTTCAGGAGTAACCATACTAGGGCATAGAGCAGCTAGCTCTAGAAATGGGTTGTTGTATTCTTCAACTTCAAGATTTTTCATTCTTAACTCCCAGAATTTGACTTCAAATTTCTAGACTTGATTCCTGGGATAATACTTGCCAGCCAGCATGATTTTTAATGTTTCCCAGGGTATGGCTAGGGCAGCAGTCCATCCAACTGTACCAGCATAAGCAGTCCACCAAGTTAGAGCTCCACCAGATAGATTTCCAGTAGCATACTTGACCTTGTCAGCTTCACCGCAATTACTCAGACGAAACACAGATTCCATCTTTTCGAACCAACGGTTTAGTTCAATTGGTCCTTCATTCCCTTCAGAGCTTGGTGGCTTACAATTCATAAATTCTTTATGTGAGCATGAGTTCGAAGGGTTTCGATTTTTGTTACTGTTGTTTTGATTATTGTTGTTGCCTTGAGTGGCAACAAGGAGTTGTCGAAATTGTTCATTTGTGAGAGTAACGTTAGGAGAGTTAGTGTCGTTACTTGGTTGTTGTTCCCCAGCCATTGTTCTTCAATACATAATTACAGTATTAGTTGAAGAGTTATGGTGCAATATAATTTGTAATTATAATCAATAATCATCACAAAATCACACACATGTGGCTAAGGCAGGATAAGTCAAAATATAAAAAAACAACCACGTAACTTCTTATTAATAACGAATGGATAAATCATCCTTATTATACAAAGGAGATGAGAAGTACAGTAGGCAATGCCTTTATAGAAATAACAGATGAAACGAAAATCCTAAGAATTATCAGTCTTTCTTTGAAGTGGAGATTTTGTGTTGATCCTTGAAGTAGCTCACAAAATACATTATAGAATTATCGACCTCCACAATCCTCTTGTCTTACTTAGTAACCATTTGGGAGAACATATCATAAACTCTCTTTACATCACTGTTAAGATAGTCTTGACGTTTTTCCATCTTTACCCATTGTTCGTGAGATGACTTCTTCATGTTGTCAACATGCATTTGTAGGTTCATAATATCGCACCGGATAGTAGTGCTGTCATATTCGGTGTTAGTGAACTCGGACGTTTTAGGCTGTTTGGAAAAAGTAGCAATATTTGCGGCAGGTGTCTTAGGTTCCTTCCTTTTTGGTGATGGATTTTTGGTAATAATGGGAGATTCGGGTTCAACTTCAGAGGGTTCCTCTTCCTCCTCCTTCTCCTTGATAATCTCTTCTACCTCTCCCTCATATTCCGAGTCCGAAGCGTCATTCTCGATGTCACTATCATAAGCTTCATTTTCCGGAGAAGACTCGTCCTTAGGTAGGGTAGCTGGAGTATAAGTTGGAGAAACAGGTGGTGTAGCAGGAGTATAAGTAGGTGATGTCGGTGGTGAAATAGGAGGGTAACTACACGTGTGGACAGATCTCTCAAAATCAGATTCCTCGGTGTCGGTAATGATGATAGGGTTTATGCTAGTCATTCTAAAAAATGAAAGAAGGAAGGTTACAAGCGTTCTAAGGAAGACGTAAGGCAAGAGGTAAAAGTATAGGTAACAGATATCAAGATAATAAGAGATAAGCATTTACAACTAAGGCAGGAAAGGCTATAGTCCTAAAGATTGCTAAAGCACCCTAGCTAACACATAAGGCACACATAAAATGCAATCCTGGTTCTCTATAGCAAAACTGCTCTGATACCACTCTATCACACCCCCAAATAGGGCCAGGGGTATTTGTGACCATTCATATCATAACAGTTGTATAACGAGAACGACTCTATATGAGACGTTTTGTAATAAACCTTTATTAATAAAACAGCGGAAGCATTAAGAGTGTTTACATCAAATCCAAACTGAAATAGTAATAGTTTTAAAATGCAAAGTAAACGTATTGAAATGAAGACTCCATGCAGCAGCATTCGATTCATCAAGTAGCAGTCATAGCAATTATCTTATTCGTCACCTGAGACAAAACATGCTTAAAGTGTCAACCAAAAAGGTTGAGTGAAATTCATAGGTTTATATAATATGCATTAGACCACAAGATTTAGTTTAAGGTTGATTGATACCAAATATATCAATCTAAAAGTGTTGCTGCAGTTTGTAATATCGCGACTAAACAAAAGTTACCCCTTGACACCTTGTACTGTCAGTGGCGTTGAATCATTATTATGTAACCAAAGACCAGAGGTCAAATGGTTAGAGACGTTACTCTCAATAGGCCTACTCATAATAATTAAGTTTGCGTTATACCAAGCAATTAACGATATTACGGTGAGGATTTGCATGACAAAGCAAGACAGCATAATAACATTTGAGTACTTGTATCTAAACGTAAAATAGTTATAAAGCAAGCATGTGTCTCACCCCAAAAGTTATAAACAGTTAATTAAACAGTAAAAGTGGGGCTATGAAAATCACCTTAAATAGCTGTTGAAGTATTCCACGCAAGAAAGGAAAGTAAAGCAAGTAAGTGGCCGGGATATCAACCTAGAGGTATAACATTCGATCAGTAAATGTCTAATAGACCAAGTGTATGTTTATTAATATAATGAATTATATTAATAGAGACAGTCCAAAATAGGAAGATTTCAACTTATGGAAAGTTTATAAGTTCAGGTTATATTCATTAATAAGACGTTGTACAACTTTACTCAAACTTCGTTGCTATCAAATAAGTCAGGAATGACCAGATGTAACCGGGAGCCCAGGACTCTTGACCAGAATCTAAGTCATGGCATTCGAGATCCACAAGCTTACCCATAAATGGCAACCTAGACATCATTCACTTACGACTATAAGTAGCGATGAAGTTTGTATATAGTGCACGTTATCTTTAGAGTATAACCTTCAAGTTATGTGTGTATTGAATTACGACACATTGATATAATTTACTTATATAGTAAATATATATGATAATGCTCCAAATGAATATATATTTAGGCACAATATCCTTCCAATATGTAAAGCTTTTAGTTGTAATTGTTCTATTTTTATGTAATATTCGTTTAAAATAAATAAGTGCGAAGACAAAAGAAGAAAACGACGACTTGAAGACGCAAATGACCAAAAAGCTCAAATGTACAAGATACAATCCAAGTGGTTCAATTTAATGATGAGAAACGTCTAAAAATTACAAGAGTGCAAGTTGCGGAACGCAAAGTACAAGATATTAAATTATACGAAAGGACGTTCGAAAAACCGGAATCGGGACCTGAGCCAACTATCAACGCGCGACGCAACGGAGCTAAAATTACAAGTCAACTATGCACAAGAATATAATATAATATTTAAATAATTATATAAATTATTTATATATTATATATTATATTAAATAACGTCGACAAAGTAGCAAACAAAAAATATGTGAGCTGGATCTGACGGCCATGCGATCGCATGGGAAATAGGCATAAAACTCATGTGAGTGCATGAGTCCATGCGAGTGCATGAGATTTTCACTAAAATCTCATGCGACCGCATGAGTTACTGTAGCAGGCCACATCCTATAAATTTGCCAGTTTTCTGCGAGTTTTAATGTACCTTTTTCTAATCTTTTTCTCTTCCTTTCTCTGTAAGATATATATATTTATAATTATAATTATAATTTAATAATAATTGGGTTATTGTAAGAAATGTTTTACGGGTTTTAAGTCGGAACTCTGTCCGGGTAACGCTACGCAATAAATAATCACTGTAAGCTATGTTCTTCCCTTTTAAATTAATGTCTCGTAACTAAGTTATTATTATGCTTATTTGAGCCGAAATAATCGTGATGTTGGGCTAAATATTAAGAAGGGGTTATTAGATTTTGTACCATAATTAAGGTTTGGACAAAAGACCGACACTTGTGGACATTGGACTATTGACTATTAATAGATAGGGGGTATTGTCTAATCGAATGGCAACTCATTAGAATCTGTCGAACCTATCTTCAAATTAGTTAATCTAATAATTATTAAAATGATTATGTATGTTCTATTTAGTGACGTTTATACGACATCTTTTACGACCATTTAATTAATTATTCGGGTTGGGTAATTGATTATTCATTCTGATCAAGTGGGTAAATTAATATTCATATCTCATTAAAACAGGGGTGGATTACATACAAGGATAATTGGTGTAATTGTTAACAAAGTATTAAAACCTTGGATTACACGCAGTCGATAACCTTGTGTAATTATTAAACAAAGTATTAAAACCTTGTTACAGTTCGAATCCCTAATTAGTTGGAATATTTGACTTCGGGAATAAGGTTAATTTGACGAGCATTTTATAATTATGACCGATGGACTATTATGGACAAAAACCAAATAGGTATCAAATAATCCAGGACAAAGGACAATTCACCCGGGTAATAAATTAAAATCAACACGTCGAACATCATGATTACGGAAGTTTAAATAAGCATAATACTTTTATTTCATATTTTATCGTACCTTTATTTACTGTCATTTTAATTACTGCAATTTACTTTATCGCAATTTAAATTCTGTCATTTATATTATCGTCATTTATCTTTACGCTTTATTTAAAATCGACAAACCGGTCATTAAACGGTAAAACCCCCCTTTTATAATAATAATAATATTACTTATATATATAGTTATACAAATATAGTGTAAAATAAATATAGCGTTAAACTCAGCTAGCTCCCTATGGAACGAACCGAACTTACTAAAAACTACACTACTGTACGATTAGGTACTGAAAGGACCCGTCCTAATCCACCTGGACGAAGTCATCAACATTAGGTCCCATTGCGATGATCGGCTCCAAGTAATGTCCTTATATTGAGCAAATGCACAGCGGAAGACTTAATTCGTACCTGAGAATAAACATGCTTTAAAGTGTCAACCAAAAGGTTGGTGAGTTCATAGGTTTATCATAACAATCATTTCAATATGTTAATAGACCACAAGATTTCTTAATCATAAACATAATACACTCGCAAGTGTATGTAAAGCATTCTAAGTGGTTGAGCACTTGGTAACCATACTTAACATTTAATCAACGTCGCATATTCCCTTTATTATGAAATCTCACTACACCGTACCAAGTGTAGTCACCAAAACGAAGTACTGTGCAACCGTTGAATACTGGTCGTCCAGTCCGGTTGGGGTTGTCAGGCCCGATAGATCTATCAACAGGATTCGCGTTTACAATACCCATGTAAATAGTAGTTACCAAGCTACAGGGAAATATGCCAGTGGTACAACTCAACGTAGAATATATTTTTAAGTACTTGTGTCTATTTTGTAAACATGTATAAAAGCAGCGCATGTATTCTCAGCCCAAAAATATATATTGCAAAAGCAATTAAAAAGGGAGCAAATGAAACTCACTTTTGCCTTGAAGGTATTTAATTCGACTTGGTCTCCGATAGATATCACAAACCTAACCATATATAATATATCAACATTATTTTCTTTTTAAGTAATCGTTACATATATATATATACTTTTAATACTTTTAATATTTTCTTAGTTCGTAGTTAGCAGTCCGATGTTAGTAGTCCACAATTAGTTGCTTAAATAAAATAAATAAAGACCCCATCATATTCGTATTGATCATAATTAATCTCGACCCATGGTACCATGTTGTCAAATGATGTGTTGCGTACATAAAGTACCGTGTTGTCAAATGACGTGTTGCGTACAATCATGTGGTCTTATGATTAATCTTCTCGTGTTGTTTACGGGTGGTCCTGAAATATATAAAATCAAATCATAAGTAATTATATATAAAATATCATATTAATTAGAAAAGATATGATTAATTTACTTTTTCTCCAAATATTTTCGTAGCTAAACTAGCTTCGGATACCCAATCTTGTTTTAGTCGTAGTTTCTTCATTACAACTCCGTTTTTGTTGGTTCAACTTGCCACTTCCTTGGATCGAGTCAAATTTTAAGAATATGAACTGAAAATACCTTAGTTTGTATTCGAAATCATAGGTTATAGGTCAAACTTTGGTGAAACTTATGAATGTGATCATTTTCCATCATAAAAACAACATTTAATGATCATTTTTCTAAAAATACTTACACTTTGAGTTAAACCATGAAATTTTTATGTGTTAACATATTCATAAGAAATATCATTTTTATAGAACATGAACTTCCAATTCAAAGTTCAAGATGGTTTTTAATTCTCCAACCCAAAACAGCCCCCGGTTGCACTCCGACGACGTAGATTCAGTTTTTAAGATGTTCTTTGTAAAACCAAGTTATATCTTGTTAGGTTAGCATATCATTATGATATATTACAGGTCTTGAAGTATTTTAAAAGTCAAGTTAGAAGGATCTATTTAATTTGCGAACAAGTTTGAAATCATTCAAACTATGTTCTTGTTGTTAAAATTTTATACCACAAAATAAGATAGCTATATGAATATGAATTGAATAAGATTATGAACAAGGTTACTACCTCAAGTTACTTGGACAAAGTTACTACAAAAGATAAGAAATAATCTTGGAATCAAAGAGTGGTGGAGTTAGATCAAAAGGTTGGAAGTAAACTTCTTCAAATGGGTGGTTATTTTGATATGTTCTTGAAAGAGTTTTCTTATGGTGTTTAAGGCTTGTAATTGAAGCTAAATGATGGGGAAAATGCTTGGAGATGATCAAGTATGAAGTTAGGAGTATTTTGAGAGAGAAATGAGGGTGTAGGTATGAGAAAATGGAGTGAAGAAATGGTGTTCATTTATAAAAACGTTTTTAGTTTATAAAGAAAGAAAAGGATTCCTAATTTTGTTTTCTTACTAATAATTCATACTACTTGACAAATTCTAGTTACCTCATATATAGGGCAGTAATAATGTTGATTAGGATGTTGATTTGATGTGTATATACCAATAGTAAATACGTATAGAAGCTGGGTATGATACAGGTACATATACCCTAGATATACGTATAGAAATCTTGAGGAAACGGAACGAGAATTCAAATATAGCTATCTTTTGTGAGTATACTTATATTGTTTTATGTATTTAAATCCTTAAAAAGTGATTAAATACATTATATATACGATACATATATAAGCATTATAGATTATAAGTATATATATCAAAGAATGTTACGTATAGTTATCGTTTTGAAAACTTAAGTTAGTAGTTTCAAAATATACTTATAACTCATTGTCATTAGTACACAATGAGATGTTAAACCATCCTTAGATCATGTTAAATATATATAAATACATATATATACACAAACGTATAATTATCATATGTTATATAGTTCGTGATATCATCGGTCATATTGGACGGTCAAACGTTGTGTAAAACTCTTTTCAAAAACACAAGTCTCAACAATTTGGATTGCTTATCATGTTGGTATGGTTTAATTTATGTAAATATTAATCTCATAAGTATAATTTGGTCGGAAAATTCTGGGTCATTACAGTACCAACCCGTTAAAGAAATTTCGTCCCCGAAATTTGATAGAGGTTGTTATGGATAACAATAAGAAGGTTTTCATGACAAAAATAAGGTGATAATGGAGTTTTATCATTATTGAGTAATGTAGATAAAACGATTCGATTATGCGAAGAATATAAGTGAGACTATTGTAAAAGAGTGAGATGAGTAAAATATATTCGTCTTAACCGATGACGTAGTTATGATTCATTTCTGGGATTTAAGGGATTTAAAGAGAATCTTACGTAATAAGATTTGGTTCTTTGGTGATTAAGGAAATCAGGATCTTCTTTGATTATATGCAATAATCTGTTTCGATTGCTCTGTCGGATATTTCACTATAAATTCACCCCTTCATTTCCTTATTTTCCACGACTCACACCTTCTATTCTTTCTCCCTTGATTCTTACTTTAAAGCATTCATCAATATGCTCCATCCAGTCCTGATTCTTGATATACTCCTAACTTTTATATCTGTCATTCTTCTTTTTCATCTACCACCAGAAGAATCTATTTACTTCTAATATACTCTTGTGTTTATAGTGTTTCTAATTCTCCCGTGTCTCTATATGGCTATCTGCATCGATATACACGGTTTGTAATTTCGGGGTTATTATCGAAGTTTATATTCTTCATTATTTTTCGGAGCTTCATGCTTTCGTTTTCTCTTCCCGACTTCGAGTCAAGCGAGTAATGGTCCGAAATTCGTAGATATGAAATTCAGAATGTTCATAGCTAATGCTCTAAGAAGAAAATGGTAATAGAACGATTTTGATTTGTTAAATTACCAGAATACCCTGGAGAAGACCGAGTCATCCAGAAAAATATTCTCGTGATATGTTTAGAGATTAGATAGAATGTAAGAGTCGTGTAAATGGCACATGATGACGGTACTGTGAATCATCATGCTTCATTAGAAACTCAGCATGACTTACTGTAATATAATGACGTTGATCAAGTGTCATTATATTATACTAATCCATGCTTCAGTTCCCAACACTACTTCAAAACATTCATATTTTAAACTCGAAGGTTACAGAATTTAGAAACTAACACAGTTTCTTTTATGTTGCAGATATTACGGAGAGATAAATGATCTCAGATAAGAATAGTTGTGAAAATATCGCTAGAAATATGGAGGATATTTATAATAGAACATACGAGAATATCTTAGAATTTCTAATATCAATGGATGACGAAGAAGATTTGTCTGTGAAGGTTTAGAATGAGAAATAAGATGTTTGCTAACGATTTCAGCAGGCACAGAATCATTTGGATTCTTTGAAGGAAAACTTATTCTTTGTGATTTGTCCACGTCTTTCTTCATAGTTTCACATAATCCGCTTTTCGGTACTAAATTTTCTATCGAGCGTTCCTAACACTCCTTTCTTTATCATCAAACTTTTGGCCATTAAGATCATCTACAACATGCTGCTTCGTCAGCATTTTCAAAGTTAACTGATCTGGGTCATCGGTTATCAAACCGAGGTAGTTTCAGGAGAATTGTGTTTTTAGAATGATTAATCGCTGATGGTAATATTGTGGAATATAAAAGGTTCCCCAGTAACAATAAAGAGTACGCATATATATCGCGGTTATAATAAAGTTGTTTCGGATGAAAAGTCGGAGTTGACTTGCTGGAGCTGTGACAAAATAAGCTACTTTGGAAAGGGATTGCAAAACGATCTTCGGTAATAACAATGTCAAAGGAACTAGAACAGATACGTGTCAAACGTTTACTCAGTTTCTGAGGGTTTTTCGGGTGCATAACTATATGCATCAATCTTTTCTTCCGTAGATGAAGTGTGGTTGGTTTATCCTCTCGATTGAGGTGTTTTTAAGAATCATGATAGATTTGAACGCTGATTGTAATCGTCGAGATACAATGAGGTTTAAGATGAAATCAAGTGGCAATCTTGAAGAAATGTTTAGTTTCATATGTTATAATCAATATTTTAATTCATTTTAATTGTCCAATGTCATTAGTCCACAGTCGATAGTCCACAGTAACAGTCCAATAATTCATATATAGTTTAATATATAATATACGAATTAATTAATACGTGTCGTGACCCGTATACCTCTCAGACTCGATCACAACTCAAACTATATATATTATTGTAGAATCAACCTCAACCCTGTATAGAGAACTCGATCATTACTGCATATAGAGTGTCTATAGTGATTCCAAATAATATATATAGATGCGTCGATATGATATGTTAAAACATTGTATACGTGTCCCGATATTTAAAGTGCGTAAAATAAGTACAGAAATTAAATGACGATAAATAAAAGTGCGATAATTAAATTGCGATAAATAAACTGCGATAAATAAAATGTAATCAGTTAGCTAGGAACAGTTAGCTGGAACAGTTAGCGTGGATTCTTAACAAAATTTTTCGTAGTTAATTTGTTTGTTTCTAACAGATTTTATTTTGTCATATGTTTTCTTCATATGCCACTTGTTGGATTCTGGGAAGTCAAAATCCAAATATGAAATTGAATGAAAATGGTTATTCTGCGGTGAACAGATACGTATATCGGTGGTTGTAAGTAGGATAGTAAATGACTATTGAATCAGCTTCGACGAATGTACAATGTAACTTATTAAGATGAAATCTAATTATTCCTCGGGTATTACCTACCCGTTAAAAAAAAATTTCACCATTAATATTTTGTACAAAAGAACTTTTAATTACAATCTTTATGAAAACATATATACATATATATTTTCTTCAGATGAAATCATGAATTTAATGAGTTAATATGATATTAATCTCATTTGCTTTTCGGTTTGAGCTAGAATAAGAAATCTCTAAAACTTTTTGAAACCACATATTCTTCGCAGAATATCAATGAAGTTATGGATCAATACTTCATCATTCATTATTATTGGTACTCCTTGGTATCTTTGGTGCGTATGATGTTGATGTTTGTGGGACAGATTATGATGTCAAGACGTGTGATGCGGATGTTGTTTGTTAGTGGTGATGATGGTATTGTTGATGTTATTGATGGTGGTGCTGATTATGCTGCTGGTGCTGCTGCTGGTGTTTGCAACCTTCGCACCATGTTCTCCAAAGCCGTCACGCGAGCGCGAAGTTCGTTAACTTCTGTTAGTACACCGGGATGATTGGTGGTTGGAGCGAGCGAATGAACAAGATTTGTAATATGGGATAGTATATAATCGTGACGAGATACTCTAGAAATGAGAGAGAAAATGGTGTTTCGAATAGATTTGCCGGTAAGTGCTTCAGGTTCATTGCCAAGAGGGCAATTTGGTGGATGGAATGGATCACCTTCTTCTTGTCTCCAGTGATTTAGTATATTACGAACCCATCCCCAATTCATCCAGAATAGATGATGAGAAATTGGTTGATCCATTCCGGTGACGCTGCTTTCAGAGCCCGAATGGAAATCTATATTGGCATAACTGTCGGAATCTGAAGAATTCGAACTAGATGCGGAATCCATCTTGTATAATGGGGAAAATGAATTTTTGGTATGGAATAGATTATAGGAGTTAGATTTGGTACTCTTCAATACATAATTTACATATGTACATATAATACCAAAATCTCGTAAATTACAGAGAATCTTTGAAAAGATATCAGTCAAAGTTCGCAATAACAGATATGCTAAGATAAGAATTCGTCTATACACTATCAATGCAGTAAATGCAGTAAAATGTGTCTAGACTTATGAATGATAAGCAGGTAATTTCCTAAGGATGATAAGCAGATGATTTTCGACTAGAAATGATAAGCAAAACTTTTGACATGTAGACACGGTCGAAGTCCAGACTCATTAATGCATCCTAACAACTACTAGTTAGACACACTAATGCAAGACCTGGTTCGCTACGACCACCGCTCTGATACCAACTGAAAGGACCCGTCCTAATCCACCTAGACGAAGTCATCAACATTTGGTTCCATTGCGATGATCGGCTCCAAGTAATGTCCTTATATTGAGCAAATGCATAGCGGAAGACTTAATTCGTACCTGAGAATAAACATGCTTTAAAGTGTCAACCAAAAGGTTGGTGAGTTCATAGGTTTATCATAACAATCATTTCAATATGTTAATAGACCACAAGATTTCTTAATCATAAACATAATACACTCGCAAGTGTATGTAAAGCATTCTAAGTGGTTGAGCACTTGGTAACCATACTTAACATTTAATCAACGTCGCATATTCCCTTTATTATGAAATCTCACTACACCGTACCAAGTGTAGTCACCAAAATGAAGTACTGTGCAACCGTTGAATACTGGTCGTCCAGTCCGGTTGGGGTTGTCAGGCCCGATAGATCTATCAACAGGATTCGCGTTTACAATACCCATGTAAATAGTAGTTACCAAGCTACAGGGAAATATGCCAGTGGTACAACTCAATGTAGAATATATTTTTAAGTACTTGTGTCTATTTTGTAAACATGTATAAAAGCAGCGCATGTATTCTCAGCCCAAAAATATATATTGCAAAAGCAATTAAAAAGGGAGCAAATGAAACTCACTTTTGCCTTGAAGGTATTTAATTCGACTTGGTCTCCGATAGATATCACGAACCTAACCATATATATAATATATCAACATATTTTCTTTTTAATTAATCGTTACATATATATATATATATATATATATATATATATATATATATATATATATATATATATATATATATACTTTTAATACTTTTAATATTTTCTTAGTCCGTAGTTAGCAGTCCGATGTTAGTGGTCCACAATTAGTTGCTTAAATAAAATAAATAAAGACCCCATCATATTCGTATTGATCAGAATTAATCTCGACCCATGGTACCATGTTGTCAAATGACGTTTTGCGTACATAAAGTACCGTGTTGTCAAATGACGTGTTGCGTACAATCATAAGGTCTTATGATTAATCTTCTCGTGTTGTTTACGGGTGGTCCTGAAATATATAAAATCAAATCATAAGTAATTATATATAAAATATCATATTAATTAGAAAAGATATGATTAATTTACTTTTTCTCCAAATATTTTCGTAGCTAAACTAGCTTCGGATACCCAATCTTGTTTTAGTCGTAGTTTCTTCATTACAACTCCGTTTTTGTTGGTTCAACTTGCCACTTCCTTGGATCGAGTCAAATTTTAAGAATATGAACTAAAAATACCTTAGTTTGTATTCGAAATCATAGGTTATAGGTCAAACTTTGGTGAAACTTATGAAAGTGATCATTTTCCATCATAAAAACAACATTTAATGATCATTTTTCTAAAAATACTTACACTTTGAGTTAAACCATGAAATTTTTATGTGTTAACATATTCATAAGAAATATCATTTTTCCAGAACATGAACTTCCAATTCAAAGTTCAAGATGGTTTTTAATTCTCCAACCCAAAACAGCCCCCGGTTGCACTCCGATGACGTAGATTCAGTTTTTAAGATGTTCTTTGTAAAACCATGTTATATCTTGTTAGGTTAGCATATCATTATGATATATTACAGGTCTTGAAGTATTTTAAAAGTCAAGTTAGAAGGATCTATTTAGTTTGCGAACAAGTTTGAAATCATTCAAACTATGTTCTTGTTGTTAAAATTTTATACCACAAAATAAGATAGCTATATGAATATGAATTGAATAAGATTATGAACAAGGTTACTACCTCAAGTTACTTGGACAAAGTTACTGCAAAAGATAAGAAATAATCTTGGAATCAAAGAGTGGTGGAGTTAGATCAAAAGGTTGGAAGTAAACTTCTTCAAATGGGTGGTTATTTTGATATGTTCTTGAAAGAGTTTTCTTATGGTGTTTAAGGCTTGTAATTGAAGCTAAATGATGGGGAAAATGCTTGGAGATGATCAAGTATGAAGTTAGGAGTATTTTGAGAGAGAAATGAGGGTGTAGGTATGAGAAAATGGAGTGAAGAAATGGTGTTCATTTATAAAAACGTTTTTAGTTTATAAAGAAAGAAAAGGATTCCTAATTTTGTTTTCTTACTAATAATTCATACTACTTGACAAATTCTAGTTACCTCATATCTAGGGCAGTAATAATGTTGATTAGGATGTTGATTTGATGTGTATATACCAATAGTAAATACGTATAGAAGCTGGGTATGATACAGGTACATATACCCTAGATATACGTATAGAAATCTTGAGGAAACGGAACGAGAATTCAAATATAGCTATCTTTTGTGAATATACTTATATTGTTTTATGTATTTAAGTCCTTAAAAAGTGATTAAATACATTATATATACGATACATGTATAAGCATTATAGATTATAAGTATATATATCAAAGAATGTTACGTATAGTTATCGTTTTGAAAACTTAAGTTAGTAGTTTCAAAATATACTTATAACTCATTGTCATTAGTACACAATGAGATGTTAAACCATCCTTAGATCATGTTAAATATATATAAATACATATATATACACAAACGTATAATTATCGTATGTTATATAGTTCGTGATATCATCGGTCATATTGGACGGTCAAACGTTGTGTACGACCTGATCTAATCTCTAAATATATCAAGAGAATATTTTTCTGGATGACTCGGTCTTCTCCAGGGTATTCTGGTAATTTAACAAACCAAAATCGTTCTATTACCATTTTCTTCTTAGAGCATTAGCTATGTTCATTCTGAATTTCATATCTACGAATTTCGGACCATTACTCGCTTGACTCGAAGTCGGGAAGAGAAAATGAAAGCATGAAGCTCCGAGAAATAATGAAGAATATAAACTTCGATAATAACCCCGAAATTACAAACCGTATATATCGATGCAGATAGCCATATAGAGACACGGGAGAATTAGAAACACTATAAATACAAGAGTATATTAGAAGTAAATAGATTCTTCTGGTGGTAGATGAAAAATAAGAATGACAGATATAAAAGTTAGGAGTATATCAAGAATCAGGACTGGATGGAGCATATTGATGAATGCTTTAAAGTAAGAATCAAGGGAGAAAGAATAGAAGGTGTGAGTCGTGGAAAATAAGGAAACGAAGGGGTGAATTTATAGTGAAATATCCGACAGAGCAATCGAAACAGATTATTGCATATAATCAAAGAAGATCCTGATTTCCTTAATCACCAAAGAACCAAATCTTATTACGTAAGATTCTCTTTAAATCCCTTAAATCCCGGAAATCAATCATAACTACGTCATTGGTTAAGACGAATATATTTTACTCATCTCACTCTTTTATGATAGTCTCACTTATATTCTTCGCATAATCGAATCGTTTTATCTACATTACTCAATAATGATAAAACTCCATTATCACCTTATATTTTTCATGAAAACCTTCTTATTGTTATCCATAACAACCTCTATCAAATTTCGGGGACGAAATTTCTTTAACGGGTAGGTACTGTAATGACCCAGAATTTTCTGACCAAATTATACTTATGAGATTAATATTTACATAAATTAAACCATACCAACATGATAAGCAATCCAAATTGTTGAGACTTGTGTTTTTGAAAAGAGTTTTACACAACGTTTGACCGTCAATATGACCGATGATATCACGAACTATATAACATACGATAATTATACGTTTGTGTATATATATGTATTTATATATATTTAACATGATCTAAGGATGGTTTAACATCTCATTGTGTACTAATGACAATGAGTTATAAGTATATTTTGAAACTACTAACTTAAGTTTTCAAAACGATAACTATACGTAACATTATTTGATATATATACTTATAATCTATAATGCTTATACATGTATCGTATATATAATGTATTTAATCACTTTTTAAGGACTTAAATACATAAAACAATATAAATATATTCACAAAAGATAGCTATATTTGAATTCTCGTTCCGTTTCCTCAAGATTTCTATACGTATATCTAGGGTATATGTACCTGTATCATACCCAGCTTCTATACGTATTTACTATTGGTATATACACATCAAATCAACATCCTAATCAACATTATTACTGCCCTAGATATGAGGTAACTAGAATTTGTCAAGTAGTATGAATTATTAGTAAGAAAACAAAATTAGGAATCCTTTTCTTTCTTTATAAACTAAAAACGTTTTTATAAATGAACACCAATTCTTCACTCCATTTTCTCATACCTACACCCTCATTTCTCTCTCAAAATACTCCTAACTTCATACTTGATCATCTCCAAGCATTTTCCCCATCATTTAGCTTCAATTACAAGCCTTAAACACCATAAGAAAACTCTTTCAAGAACATATCAAAATAACCACCCATTTGAAGAAGTTTACTTCCAACCTTTTGATCTAACTCCACCACTCTTTGATTCCAAGATTATTTCTTATCTTTTGCAGTAACTTTGTCCAAGTAACTTGAGGTAGTAACCTTGTTCATAATCTTATTCAATTCATATTCATATAGCTATCTTATTTTGTGGTATAAAATTTTAACAACAAGAACATAGTTTGAATGATTTCAAACTTGTTCGCAAACTAAAGAGATCCTTCTAACTTGACTATTAAAATACTTCAAGACCTGTAATATATCATAATGATATGCTAACCTAACAAGATATAACTTGGTTTTACAAAGAACATCTTAAAAACCGAATCTACGTCGTCGGAGTGCAACCGGGGGCTGTTTTGGGTTGGAGAATTAAAAACCATCTTGAACTTTGAATTGGAAGTTCATGTTCTGGAAAAATGATATTTCTTATGAATATGTTAACACATAAAAATTTCATGGTTTAACTCAAAGTGTAAGTATTTTTAGAAAAATGATCATTAAATGTTGTTTTTATGATGGAAAATGATCACTTTCATAAGTTTCACCAAAGTTTGACCTATAACCTATGATTTCGAATACAAACTAAGGTATTTTCAGTTCATATTCTTAAAATTTGACTCGATCCAAGGAAGTGGCAAGTTGAACCAACAAAAACGAAGTTGTAATGAAGAAACTACGACTAAAACAAGATTGGGTATCCGAAGCTAGTTTAGCTACGAAAATATTTGGAGAAAAAGTAAATTAATCATATCTTTTCTAATTAATATGATATTTTATATATAATTACTTATGATTTGATTTTATATATTTCAGGACCACCCATAAACAACACGAGAAGATTAATCATAAGACCTCATGATTGTACGCAACACGTCATTTGACAACACGGTACTTTATGTACGCAACACGTCATTTGACAACATGGTACCATGGGTCGAGATTAATTCTGATCAATACGAATATGATGGGGTCTTTATTTATTTTATTTAAGCAACTAATTGTGGACCACTAACATCGGACTGCTAACTACGGACTAAGAAAATATTAAAAGTATTAAAAGTATATATGTATATGTAACGATTACTTAAAAAGAAAATATGTTGATATATTATATATATGGTTAGGTTCGTGATATCTATCGGAGACCAAGTCGAATTAAATACCTTCAAGGCAAAAGTGAGTTTCATTTGCTCCCTTTTTAATTGCTTTTGCAATATATATTTTTGGGCTGAGAATACATGCGCTGCTTTTATAAATGTTTAAAAAATAGACACAAGTACTTAAAAATATATTCTACGTTGAGTTGTACCACTGGAATATTTCCCTGTAGCTTGGTAACTACTATTTACATGGGTATTGTAAACGCGAATCCTGTTGATAGATCTATTGGGCCTGACAACCCCAACCGGACTGGACGACCAGTATTCAACGGTTGCACAGTACTTCGTTTTGGTGACTACACTTGGTACGGTGTAGTGAAATTTCATAATAAAGGGAATATGCGACGTTGATTAAATGTTAAGTATGGTTACCAAGTGCTCAACCACTTAGAATGCTTTACATACACTTGCGAGTGTATTATGTTTATGATTAAGAAATCTTGTGGTCTATTAACATATTGAAATGATTGTTATGATAAACCTATGAACTCACCAACCTTTTGGTTGACACTTTAAAGCATGTTTATTCTCAGGTACGAATTAAGTCTTTCGCTGTGCATTTGCTCAATATAAGGACATTACTTGGAGCCGATCATCGCAATGGGACTAAATGTTGATGACTTCGTCCAGGTGGATTAGGACGGGTCCTTTCAGACTGTAAAGACCCGTCCTTATCCACCTGGACGAAGTCATCAACATTTGGTTCCATTGCGATGATCGACTCCAAGTAATGTCCTTAATATGAGCAAATGCACAGCGGAAGACTTAATTCGTACTTGAGAATAACATGCTTTAAAACATCAACATAAAGTTGGTGAGATATAGGTTTGATGCTAGCAGCGTTATAACTATGGACCACAAGATTTCATATATTTAAACATAATACACTCGCAAGTGTATAAAAGTATTCTATAAGTTGTAGGCACCCGGTAACAAGCCTTAACGTTCATGTTTTACCCTCTGAAGTACACCAGATCAGGTGTGTTTAAAATAACCTCGAAGTACTAAAGCATCCCATAGTCAGGATGGGGTTTGTCAGGCCCAATAGATCTATCTTTAGGATTCGCGCCTACCGTACATAGACAAGTAGTTTAATGTTACCAAGCTAAGGGTATATTTCTGGTTTAAACCCACATAGAATTAGTTTTAGTACTTGTGCCTATTTCGTAAAACATTTATAAAACAGCACATGTATTCTCAGCCCAAAAATATATATAAAAAGGGAGTAATGAAACTCACCATACTGTATTTTGTAGTAAAAATACATATAACACCATTGATCAATTATAAAGTTGGTCTCAGATTCACGAACCTATATCATTTGTATATTTATTAATACATATTCGTAATCGAACAAATATTATATTTTATTATTAATGATATAGTTGTTTTATTAATAAATCATATATTTATTTAGTATATTGATAAAATATATATTCATATATTTTAAATAAAAATATTATTATTGGTCAAAATAATAATATAATTATGTTATACATTAAATATATATAATATTTATTTGTTTTAATATTAATAATAGAAATAATATTAATATTATTGATACTTAGTAATAATAACAATAATAAAAATAATAATGATAATAATAGTAATAATAATACATATAATAATATATGTTAAAAATCTTATAATAATAATATTAATTTTAATAATAGTACTTATAATAATATTAGTGGTAAAAATAATAATAAATTTAATATTAATATTAATGATGATAATAATAATAATTATAGTAGTAGTCATTGTAATGATAATATTATGTAGTTACATTATTATAGTAATACTAATAATTAACTTAATAATAATAATAATAATAATAATAATATTTGGTAGTTAATATTTTTATTAGTATTAATATTATTATTGTAAATTTTAAGACTAATAATAATGATCAAAATCATAATAACAATAATAATAATAATAATAATAATAATTTTTGTGTTAACAATTACCTTCAAAAAGCTTTTCTAAAAATAAATGTCCTGAACGGGACTTGAACCCGCAACCTCCCGCTCACACCCTAACACCCATGACCACGGCTCCATGTCTATTTTTCTTATTAATACTAAACCCAAATCTATTTACATCGTTTACTATTCTGTTCCTATTCCCCTCTTCATCTTCTCAAAACAAATCGACCCCAGAGATTCAACGATGTGTTACAACCAGGTTTGAGTTGGTTTAAGAATCTAAAACATAATTAGAATTGACCTTCTGGTTGAATTAAACAGACAGGCTTCCGAAAAAAAAAAATTAAGCAGTAGCAGCACGTCGTGAAGGATGTGTGAACTCGATTTCAATTTTTGGGTTTAGGATCGTTTTTAGCTTTTAGTTATAACATGAATTATATCCCAAAACTTTAATATAAACTTTCTAAAACTTCAATTTAATACAAAACACGAAAACGAATTCAAATTTATTCAAGAACACTTGTGTTGACTTTTTTAAATTTAGAGTTTGACTCCAAAATTCTCGATCACTAAAGTGAATTGGAACCTCAAAGTTTGCAGATAGTTTGAGTGAAATAATCCTAACAATATGGCATTAACACTTTTTGAAATTCTTCAAGGAATCAAGTTGTTTAAAAATTGAAGTAGAAACAGGGACGTCCTACTGGGTTTCTTCAGTTTTGATTTGATTTGACAAAAATTAAAAGCTATAACTGATAATTGAAATTGAAAAATGATAATGTAAGTCTGTTGAGTACTCCTTCAACGTAAATTGATTAGGTTTTATAGACAAATTGATTTTTAACATTTTAATAAAAAAAACATAAAAGTTGCTATTAATTTCTAACCGATTTTGTTTATTAGCTGAATGGATTTCGAATCTTTAACAGTTATAGTACCAATCAGGAACAGAAATTAAACTAAAGTGATTATGATGGTTAACTATTAGGAGCTGTATCAGTATTATAAGAAAATCTGTATGCAATGCAAAATATCTGTTTTAATTATTTATCTGTTATATATCAATTAATCTGATATATATATTTTATACGTATTTATTTATAGATATAAGTATATATATTATTACTAATTTAAATACTAATAATAATCTTAGTATAATATAATAACAAAATGATATATAAAATAATAATAAGATTAATATTAATAATAATTATCATACAAATAATAATATTAATAATAATTATGATAACAATAATTGTTAATAAGAATGTTGTTAATGATGATATTAATAAATTATATATATATATATATATATATATATATATATATATATATATATATATATATATATATATATATATATATATATATATATATATATATATATATATATATATATATTTTCATATTTATTATCACACAATGTTCGTGAATCGTCGGGAATAGTCAGAGGTAATTGATTATCCAAATATAGATTTTAAACTTTCTAGACTCAATATTACAGATTTTGCTTATCGTGTCGGAAACATATAAAGATTAAGGTTTAAATTTGGTCGGAAATTTCCGGGTCATTGCAGTACCTACCCGTTAAAGAAATTTCGTCCCCGAAATTTGATAGAGGTTGTTATGGATAACAATAAGAAGGTTTTCATGACAAATATAAGGTGATAATGGAGTTTTATCATTATTGAGTAATGTAGATAAAACGATTCGATTATGCGAAGAATATAAGTTAGACTATCGTAAAAGAGTGAGATGAGTAAAATATATTCGTCTTAACCGATGACGTAGTTATGATTGATTTCCGGGATTTAAGGGATTTAAAGAGAATCTTACGTAATAAGATTTGGTTCTTTGGTGATTAAGGAAATCAGGATCTTCTTTGATTATATGCAATAATCTGTTTCGATTGCTCTGTCGGATATTTCACTATAAATTCACCCCTTCGTTTCCTTATTTTCCACGACTCACACCTTCTATTCTTTCTCCCTTGATTCTTACTTTAAAACATTCATCAATATGCTCCATCCAGTCCTAATTCTTGATATACTCCTAACTTTTATATCTGTCATTCTTCTTTTTCATCTACCACCAGAAGAATCTATTTACTTCTAATATACTATTGTGTTTATAGTGTTTCTAATTCTCCCGTGTCTCTATATGGCTATCTGCATCGATATACACGGTTTGTAATTTCGAGGTTATTATCGAAGTTTATATTCTTCATTATTTTTCGGAGCTTCATGCTTTCGTTTTCTCTTCCCGACTTCGAGTCAAGCGAGTAATGGTCCGAAATTCGTAGATATGAAATTCAGAATGAACATAGCTAATGCTCTAAGAAGAAAATGGTAATAGAACGATTTTGATTTGTTAAATTACCAGAATACCCTGGAGAAGACCGAGTCATCCAGAAAAATATTCTCTTGATATGTTTAGAGATTAGATAGAATGTAAGAGTCATGTAAATGGCACAAGATGACGGTACTGTGAATCATCATGCTTCATTAGAAACTCAGCATGACTTACTGTAATATATTGACGTTGATCAAGTGTCATTATATTATACTAATCCATGCTTCAGTTCCCAACACTACTTCAAAACATTCATATTTTAAACTCGAAGGTTTCAGAATTTAGAAACTAACACAGTTTCTTTTATGTTGCAGATATTACGGAGAGATAAATGATCTCAGATAAGAATAGTTGTGAAAATATCGCCAGAAATATGGAGGATATTTATAATAGAACATACGAGAATATCTTAGAATTTTTAATATCAATGGATGATGAAGAAGATTTGTCTGTGAAGGTTTAGAATGAGAAATAAGATGTTTGCTAACGATTTCAGCAGGCACAGAATCATTTGGATTCTTTGAAGGCAAACTTATTCTTTGTGATTTGTCAACGGCTTTCTTCATAGTTTCACATAATCTGCTTTTTGGTACTAAATTTTCTATCAAGCGTTCCTAACATTCCTTTCTTTATCATCAAACTTTTGGCCATTAAGATCATCTACAACATGCTGCTTCATCAGCATTTTCAAAGTTAACTGATCTGGGTCATCAGTTATCAAACCGACGTAGTTTCAGGAGAATTGTGTTTTTAGAATGATTAATCGCTGATGGTAATATTGTAGAATATAAAAGGTTCTCCAGTAACAATAAAGAGTACGCATATATATCGCGGTTATAATAAAGTTGTTTCGGATGAAAAGTCGGAGTTGACTTGCTGGAGCTGTGACAAAATTAGCTACTTTGGAAAGGGATTGCAAAACGATCTTCGATAATAACAATGTCAAAGGAACTAGAACAGATACGTGTCAAACGTTTACTCAGTTTCTGAGGGTTTTTCAGGTGCATAACTATATGCATCAATCTTTTCTTCCGTAGATGAAGTGCGGTTGGTTTATCCTCTCGATTGAGATGTTTTTAAGAATCATGATAGATTTAAACGCTGATTGTAATCGTCGAGATACAATGAGGTTTAAGATGAAATCAAGTGGCAATCTTGAAGAAATGTTTAGTTTCATATGTTATAATCAATATTTTAATTCATTTTAATTGTCCAATGTCATTAGTCCACAGTCGATAGTCCACAGTAACAGTCCAATAATTCATATATAGTTTAATATATAATATACGAATTAATTAATACGTGTCGTGACCCGTATACCTCTCAGACTCGATCACAACTCAAACTATATATATTATTGTAGAATCAACCTCAACCCTGTATAGAGAACTCGATCATTACTGCATATAGAGTGTCTATGGTGATTCCAAATAATATATATAGATGCGTCGATATGATATGTCAAAACATTGTATACGTGTCCCGATATTTAAAGTGCGTAAAATAATTACAGAAATTAAATGAAGATAAATAAAAGTGCGATAATTAAATTGCGATAAATAAACTGCGATAAATAAAATGTAATCAGTTAGCTAGGAACAGTTAGCTAGAACAGTTAGCGTGGATTCTTAACAAAATTTTTCGTAGTTAATTTGTTTGTTTCTAACAGATTTTATTTTGTCATATGTTTTCTTCATATGCCACTTGTTGGATTCTGGGAAGTCAAAATCCAAATATGAAATTGAATGAAAATGGTTATTCTGCGGAGAACAGATACGTATATCGTTGGTTGTAAGTAGGATAGTAAATCACTATTGAATCAGCTTCGACGAATGTACAATGTAACTTATTAAGATGAAATCTAATTATTCCTCGGGTATTACCTACCCGTTAAAAAAAAAATTTCACCATTAATATTTTGTACAAAAGAACTTTTAATTACAATCTTTATGAAAACATATATACATATATATTTTCTTCAGATGAAATCATGAATTTAATGAGTTAATATGATATTAATCTCATTTGCTTTTCGGTTTGAGCTAGAATAAGAAATCTCTAAAACTTTTTGAAACCACATATTCTTCGTAGAATATCAATAAAGTTATGGATCAATACTTCATCGTTCATTATTGTTGGTACTCCTTGGTATCTATGGTGCGTATGATGTTGATGTTTGTGGGACAGATTATGATGTCGAGACGTGTGATGCGGATGTTGTTTGTTAGTGGTGATGATGGTATTGTTGATGTTATTGATGGTGGTGCTGATTATGCTGCTGGTGCTGCTGCTGGTGTTTGCAACCTTCGCACCATGTTCTCCAAAGTCGTCACGCGAGCGCGAAGTTCGTTAACTTCTGCTAGTACACCGGGATGATTGGTGGTTGGAGCGAACGAATGAACAAGATTTGTAATATGGGATAGTATATAATCGTGACGAGATACTCTAGAAATGAGAGAGAAAATGGTGTTTCGAATAGATTCGCCGGTAAGTGCTTCAGGTTCATTGCCAAGAGGGCAATTTGGTGGATGGAATGGATCACCTTCTTCTTGTCTCCAGTGATTTAGTATATTACGAACTCATCCCCAATTCATCCAGAATAGATGATGAGAAATTGGTTGATCCATTCCGGTGACGCTGCTTTCGGAGCCCGAATGGAAATCCATATCGGCATAACTGTCGGAATCTGAAGAATTCGAACTAGATGCGGAATCCATCTTGTATAATGGGGAAAATGAATTTTTGGTATGGAATAGATTATAGGAGTTAGATTTGGTACTCTTCAATACATAATTTACATATGTACATATAATACCTAAATCCCGTAAATTACAGAGAATCTTTGAAAAGATATCAGTCAAAGTTCGCAATAACATATATGCTAAGATAAGAATTCGTCTATACACTATCAATGCAGTAAATGCAGTAAAACGTGTCTAGACTTATGAATGATAAGCAGGTAATTTCCTAAGGATGATAAGCAGATGATTTCCGACTAGAAATGATAAGCAAAACTTTTGACATGTAGACACGGTCGAAGTCCAGACTCATTAATGCATCCTAACAACTACTAGTTAGACACACTAATGCAAGACCTGATTCGCTACGACCACCGCTCTGATACCAACTGAAAGGACCCGTCCTAATCCACCTGGACGAAGTCATCAACATTTGGATTGCTTATCATGTTGGTATGGTTTAATTTATGTAAATATTAATCTCATAAGTATAATTTGGTCAGAAAATTCCGGGTCATTACAGGTACACTGCCTATAAGTGTTGTAGCAAGGTTTAGGTATATCCCATTCAATAAATAAATAAATAACTTGTGTAAAATTGTATCGTATTTAATAGTATTTCCTAGTAAAATATAAGTTATTTCGTATACACCTCTACGCACATCAAGTTTTTGGCGCCGCTGCCGGGGAAACTTAACGCCGAAGCGAAACATTATAAATTTTTTTTTTATTAAGTTTTAATTTCTTTTTGTAAAAATACGTTTTAAATACAAAAATATAAAAAGAAAAACAAAATATATATATTTTTAAGAGTTTGTTTAAAATTATAAAGTATTTTTATTTTTCTATTTTAGTTTTTAAATATAAGTTTTATTTATATAAATATTTTATTTAAATTAAAAACAGAAAAAAATATAAATATAAATAAGTATTCGGGCCTGGTACCATAGCAGCCCAAGACCTGGCCTGGTATCCAAAGCCATGCGATCGCATGGCCCAGCCACATAAAACTCATGCGATCGCATGAGGCTGTCTGACAGGTCTGATCCCAGCAATTATTACGCAGTAGGGTTTTATTTTTAATTATATTTATTAATTAACCCTAATTAGGTTTTAATTAATTAATTAGTTTTTAAATTTAGTTTTAATTTATATTTAATAATATTAAGTTTTAATATTATTATTAATTATATAAATTAATACTTTTATAAAATAAATATAAAAATAATATTTTTATAAAAATAAGTAATTTTATCACTTTTTATATCTTTTTATATTTCGTATCTTTTTAATCGTTTATTCATAAATTGTATATTTATCGTTCGTAATTAGTTTAAGCTATAGTTTTTGCCGTAGTTATTTTTATTTCTAGATTTTTAGGCCTTGCCGTAAAATCCCTTAAGTGCTTTTTCTTTAGACTAAGATTTAGGTGCTTTAGAATTTTGCGACGCCGTTTTAAATTTTAGTGCCTATTAAGTTATTGCCGTTTTGGACATAGAATTCCCTTTAAGCTTTAATACCTTTAGACGTAAGTTTTAATTTTTAGTTTTTAGAATTCTAAGTTTCGACGCTTATTTTCTTATTTTTATTTTTCGACATTTATTTTTCGACGCTTTTCGACGCGCTCTTTTTCTTTCTTATTTCTCGACACTCTAGTTTTTAGGACATAGAATTTTCTTTATCTTCTTTAAATTTCGACGAAAAATTATTTTAAGCGGTTAAATTGATAGACATCCAAAATTTTCTGATTCGTAGTAATAGTTGGATTTGTTAGTGGCGAGTTGTGGGCTTCCGATTTAAAGGGTCCTGGCTACCTGCTGCATCTATTGGCTATTCGAAACTTGGGCAAAATCAGAAAAGTCTATTAATTTGATACTTATAAAATTTTTTTCTTTTATAACTAATAGGATATTCAGTGAATGCACCGAGCAAAACGTTCACCACCTTTCATACGTTCACCACCTATAACTCGATCAAGACATCTAGCCAATATTGTCGCCGTTGATTTTTCATTAGAATCGTCATCTAGTCAAACAAGTACTCCAACTCAAATTTCTTATAATCCATTTTTTGAACCCGACCTCACAATTGAGAACCCGGAGGATATTCAAGGACAATTCCAAGATCATGAACCACTAATCATTCCTCCTGAACTACAAACCGTTAAATCAGAATCCTCTAGTGATTCGTATTCAACAATTTCAATTATGGAAGTAACGGAACCTCTAAGTATGGAAGATCGAATGAGAGCCACACGTACGGGCCAAGGTCACGCCATTATTAAGCCAGACATTAATGTGCCAGATTATGAAATCAAAGGACAAATCCTACACATGGTAACTAATCAATGCCAATATAGTGGTACGCCAAAAGAAGATCCAAACGAACATCTTCGAACCTTTAATAGGATCTGTACTCTATTTAAAATTAGAGAAGTTGAGGATGAACAGATCTATCTCATGTTATTTCCCTGGACTTTAAAGGGAGAAGCCAAAGATTGGTTAGAATCGTTACCTGAAGGGGCGATTGATACATGGGATGTCTTAGTTGAAAAATTTCTTAAACAATTCTTTTCGGCATCTAAAGCCGTGAGACTTCAAGGAGAAATTGTTACGTTCACACAGAAGCCAAATGAAACTCTATATGAGGCGTGGACAAGATTTGGAAAGTTGTTAAGAGGATGTCCGCAACATGGTTTAGACACTTATCAAATAGTACAAATATTCTACCAAGGTGTCGACGTCGCTACACGAAAAGACATCGATATAATAGCTGGTGGTTCCATTATGAAGAAAACCGCAACCGAAGCTCACAAAATCATTGATAACACAGCCTCCCACTCGCATGAGTGGCACCAGGAAAAAGATATGTTTCATTCATCTAAAGCGGCTAGAGCCGATTCTAGCCATGACTTTGATTCCGTTTCCGCAAAAATAGATGCTTTCGAGAGACGAATGGAAAAGATGAATAAAGATATTCACGCAAAACGAATCAGTTGTGAGCAATGCGGTGGACCACACTTAATGAAAGATTGTCACATTGAGCAAACCATGGAACAACGAGAGAATGTTTCCTACATGAAGCAAAGGCCGAGAAATAATTATCAAAATAATTATCAACCGCCAAGGCCAAATTTTAATCGAAATCAAAACATTCTTTACAATCCAAATAGACCCAACAATAACTCGTACAACCAACAAGGTCCGAATAACCAACCAACTCAAAACAACACTTTCAATCAACAAAGTCCTAGCTTGTATAAACCACCACAACATACCGAAGAGAAAAAGCCAAATCTAGAAGAAATAATGGCAAAGCTAATGGAATCTCAAACACAATTTATTACATCTCAAACCCAAATAAATGAGAGGTTTGATCAGTCACTAAGAACTCAACAAGCTTCTATTTTGAATCTAGAAAAACATATAGGTACTCTTGCTAACATGATGAGTGAGAGGGAACAAGGAAAGCTACCGAGTAATACTGAAGTAAATCCTCAGAATGAGAATGTTAACATGGTGTCAAAAAATGCTGAAAAACCAGCTCCAGAAGATATGAAAGTTTTAGATGTGAGTAACAATGAAGAAGTTACACCACCACCACCACCACCCGAGTATGTAAAGCCAGTGGTGGCACCATACAGACAACCCATCCTGTTTCCAAGAAAAAGAGTTGAGTATGAGCAAGTAAGAGGTAATAAAGTTTGTAATACCTCTGGAAAGAAGAAGAAGAATAAGAAAGTACAAGAAACAAAAACCGTAAAAATAAACCCGATGAAGACAGTTCCACCAAAACCTCCACCCAAGGTGGGTGATCCGGGTGAATTTATTGTTCCTTGTCTACTTAGTGATTGTGTCATGTATGATGCACTAGCAGATTTAGGTGCAAGTGTGAGTGTTATGCCTCTTTCATTATATAAGAGATTAGGAGTAGGTGAGTTAAGTCCAACAAAAATGAGTGTTCGACTCTTTGATCAAACCATTAGTCACCCAGTTGGAATTGCTGACAACCTACCCGTTCAAGTAGGTAATTTAACCTTTCTAGTCGAATTTATTGTCATTGACATAGAAGAGGACCCAAACATTCCTCTAATTTTAGGTCGACCATTCTTAGCGTCCACAGGGGCGTTATTTGATGTAAGAGAGGGTAGAATGACACTTAATGATGGTGACAAATCGGTAACCTTTGTGATTCGAAAGTCTAAATCTCCACCAACCAAAACCGTTGAACCAAAAAAAATGATTGGTAAGAACCATGTTGTTTTACCAACTCCAACGGTAGTGCTTAGCAATAATAAAACGCCTAAGTGTGGGGAAGATGAAGTAGCACCTAATGATGACCTGATAACAAAGAACCCCGTTGTTGATACGAAATTTAAAGACACCGTTATTAATAGTTCAATGAAGAAACTTATTAAACGGATTCGCGATGCTAGAACCAAGGGGAAATTTAAGTTATGTAACTGGTTAGTATCCAATCTATCGCCTAAAGAAAAGGCAAAACTTGTTGAATTTGTGGATATTACACAGGAATCCGACCAATGGCTTAAAGCAAAAATTACAGATATGCTAATTGATTATGGTCCAAACGAAATTGACGATGAAGTTAATCACAATTTCAAAACCACAGCTACCTAAGTGTGGGGAGATTCAAATATTCTAAGAAATAATGATGTCTAGAGTTAATTGTTCTGTTCTCATGTAGTTCTGAGAATGGAATCTGATTGGTCTTTTTCGCTAGCAGACACTAAAGAAGTAGTTTTCTCCCCCATTCTGAATTTTTTGTTTTGTAGGTTTTGTATGAAATTAATATGCATTTTAAATTTAAGTTTTGTGTGAATTTAAAAACAAAATTTACTTTATTTCATTAAGTTTAAAAAAATGATTTCTAAAATTCATCGTAAGTTGAAGACTAGGTCATAGAACCGAAATTGCTTTACCCGAGGGCGGGGCGAAAAATTTTGTTATCATAATTTTTAATTTTATTGATCTGAAGTATACCAAAAAAAAAAAATTAAAAAACCCAAAAAAAAAAAAAATCTTTGCTTTTAAAACAATTGCTTTAAAAATGACAAATTTTAAATTTTGTCGAGGGACGGAGTAGGTAAACATACCAAAACTACCTAAAGTAAAAGGAAACAAAATTTTAAAAAATTATTCATTTAAATTGTTTTAATAAATAAAGGTTTTATATAAATTATATATATATATATATATATATATATATATATATATATATATATATATATTATATGTTTGTAGTTTATCTTATGTACAAAACAGGGTAAAACAACACACTTTCAAAGATTAAGTTCAGCAAAAGCTACTAATTTTAACGACAAGACGTAAAATATCAAATGTGATATAAAACAATATGTTTGCAAACTCGGTATTTTTAATCACTTTTCTACATAATCACCCTCATGAATTTATAATTATAGTCTGATTTCATGCAAATGAGGGTATTACATGATCTTAAGTGTGGGAAAGGGTTATAAATTCTCTCGGGTTTACACTTAGTTTAATTGCCAAATTTTGTGAAAATTGAAATTTTCAACTAAATGAATTCAAAATCATGTTTATACATATTTATGAACGATAAAACTAGGTGTTAATGCCGAAATTATTGTTACCTCGGAGAGAACATAAATGGAGAAACAACCCAAAACGTTAGAATTCATTTAAAATGGAATAGAGGAGAATAATAAGGCAAAGAAAAAAATAAATAAAAGCTAAGTGTGGGAAGAATTTACCAATTTCTTTAAAACACATATCACATATTTGGTACAGATTATTGCAGGTACTTTTGCTTTGGACTAAACTAATCAGTTTTACCCGATTTATTGTAATACCTTTGAAAGAATAGATGGATCTACACGATGAATCAATTCCATCATTAAAAGGAAGTAAATTCTTCTGAAAAAGACACGCGCTTCTTGATTTAGGTCAGAAAGTTGTCGTCCAGACCAGCTGTAGGTTGATGAAAAATCTAGAAAAGTCATCTCTAAAATCAGCAGGAAATCCACGGACCTCAGCATCAAACAGGGCCGCCAAGTGGTCAGATTTATCCTAACCATGAGAAGGATTTATCTCGTAAAATGGGGAGGGCACCGTGCAAATTAGCTTGATAAGACTAATGAATCAGACCCCCAGAAAAGGATAATCTCCTTAAAAGATTAAAAATCAGCTTTTAAGCCTGATATTACTCAATCCTTGAGATTGACCTTAAAGATTGAGAATTCAAACTCATGGAATTCAATGATATCTAAGCTCGAGCTTAAACGAGAAAATATTTTGATCAAATTAAAACCGATTTGTTTTCTGAAAACCCATTTTCAATGCGTTCATTACCATTGAACGTAAAATCCTAGGAATTCACCTGGAATTCATTAGGTCACCTGAACCAAATCAGGTGTCAACTGTAAGAACGGTGATTGTATAGCATGGTCAAAGACAGGACCTTGTGTCAGACCGAAAAACCATAGGGTGAGCTTTACTATTGCTCCTACAAAGGATAGTAATTGCATCCGATACGTTTTAGACCATGAACAAAAGCATGTCAGGGGACATTGCCTTAACAGTTGCTTGTTCAACGCTTTCCTTTACAACCGGACGGTAGTTTACCAAAAGGTATTATACGGAACAAGTAAACTGGACGTGTTGTTTTCCTAATACAAGGTTAGCAAGTGGGTGACACAAAACCGCAAGTTTTGAACTAAAATTTTAAAATATGAAACCCACATAACCCACAAAAACATTTTGCAAACACCGGTGAAGGGTTATTCCGAAAAACTTATCTAGGGTAAAAGCTAGATTGAATTTTCAAAAGATCAAATGATTTCATAAAGATTCAATTTCCTTAAGGATCTAAATTTTTATAGTCATGTGGGACTGTAAACCACAACGTTACTATCATTGTTTATACCGCCGTATTAAAATCACTGATGTATAAAGAGTGAGAATAAAAAGTGATTCGAGTGAAGTGTGATTTAATTTCAAGTTTTGTATTGCTTGAGGACAAGCAACGCTCAAGTGTGGGGATATTTGATAATGCTCTAAATGAACATATATTTAGGCACAATATCCTTCCAATATGTAAATCTTTTAGTTGTAATTGTTCTATTTTTATGTAATATTCGTTTAAAATAAATAAGTGCGAAGAAAAAAGAAGAAAACGACGACTTGAAGACGCAAATGACCAAAAAGCTCAAATGTACAAGATACAATCCAAGTGGTTCAATTTAATGATGAGAAACGTCTAAAAATTACAAGAGTGCAAGTTGCGAAATGCAAAGTACAAGATATTAAATTATACGAAAGGACGTTCGAAAAACCGGAATCGGGACCTGAGCCAACTATCAACGCGGGACGCAACGGAGCTAAAATTACAAGTCAACTATGCACAAGAATATAATATAATATTTAAATAATTATATAAATTATTTATATATTATATATTATATTAAATAACGTCGACAAACTAGCAAACAAAAAATATGTGAGCTGGATCTGACGGCCATGCGATCGCATGGGAAATAGGCATAAAACTCATGCCAGTGCATGAGCCCATGCGAGTGCATGAGATTTGCACTAAAATCTCATGCGACCGCATGAGTTACTGTAGCAGGCCACATCCTATAAATTTGTCAGTTTTCTGCGAGTTTTAATGTACCTTTTTCTAATCTTTTTCTCTTCCTTTCTCTGTAAGATATATATATATATATATATTTATAATTATAATTATAATTTTAATTTAATTTAATAATAATTGGGTTATTGTAAGAAATGTTTTACGGGTTTTAAGTCGGAACTCTGTCCGGGTAACGCTACGCAATAAATAATCACTGTAAGCTATGTTCTTCCCTTTTAAATTAATGTCTCGTAACTAAGTTATTATTATGCTTATTTGAGCCGAAATAATCGTGATGTTGGGCTAAATATTAAGACGGGGTTATTAGATTTTGTACCATAATTAAGGTTTGGACAAAAGACCGACACTTGTGGACATTGGACTATTGACTATTAATAGATAGAGGGTATTGTCTAATCGAATGACAACTCATTAGAATCTGTCGAACCTATCTTCAAATTAGTTAATCTAATAATTATTAAAATGATTATGTATGTTCTATTTAGTGACGTTTATACGACATCTTTTACGATCATTTAATTAATTATTCGGGTTGGGTAATTGATTATTCATTCTGATCAAGTGGGTAAATTAATATTCATATCTCATTAAAACAGGGGTGGATTACATACAAGGATAATTGGTGTAATTGTTAATAAAGTATTAAAACCTTGGATTACATGCAGTCGATAACCTGGTGTAATTATTAAACAAAGTATTAAAACCTTGTTACAGTTCGAATCCCTAATTAGTTGGAATATTTGACTTCAGGAATAAGGTTAATTTGACGAGCATTTTATAATTATGACCGATGGACTATTATGGACAAAAACCAAATAGGTATCAAATAATCCAGGACAAAGGACAATTAACCCGGGTAATAAATTAAAATCAACACGTCGAACATCATGATTACGGAAGTTTAAATAAGCATAATACTTTTATTTCATATTTCATCGTACCTTTATTTACTGTCATTTTAATTACTGCAATTTACTTTATCGCAATTTAAATTCTGTCATTTATATTATCATCATTTATCTTTACGCTTTATTTAAAATCGACAAACCGGTCATTAAACGGTAAAACCCCCTTTTTATAATAATAATAATATTACTTATATATATAGTTATACAAATATAGTGTAAAATAAATATAGCGTTAAACTCAGCTAGCTTCGTGTGGAACGAACCGAACTTACTAAAAACTACACTACTGTACGATTAGGTACACTGCCTATAAGTGTTGTAGCAAGGTTTAGGTATATCTCATTCAATAAATAAATAAATAACTTGTGTAAAATTGTATCGTATTTAATAGTATTTCCTAGTAAAATATAAGCTATTTCGTATACACATCTACGCACATCAATATATTATATTAAGTTTGAATATATTTAATATTATTAATGTATTATCATTATTAATTTATTTTAAAATTAATCTTATAACAAAGTATTATAAGTTTAATTATGTAGATAGGTTAAATATATAATAATTATGTCTTACATATTTATTACATATCTTAAATTTATATACTATTATTTGATTAATATAAATCTTATATTTATTATATATATCAAAATTTATATACATAAATTATCTAAATTCAAATTTATATATCAATAAATTATCTAATAATTCTAATTAGTATTTTATTGACTTCAAAATCAGTAGATAATTTGTACAAAATTTTATAAAATAATCTATACAATATTACTAGTTTTTATGTATTAATTATTATTTTCAATAATCGTTTAATACTTAAAATACAAAAAATAGGTAAATGAGTTTAAAACTATATTTTATATTTTTCTCAGTATCTACTAATCTTAATAAACATACAAAAAATTTATAAAATATTTTTATCACGTTTTATTATTTATTTCTAATATTGTTCTCAGTTTGCATTAAATCAAAATTAATTATGTAATAAATACCAAATTTACTTAAGTAAATTAGTTTATAATTTTCTCAGGCTTCTATATGTTTAATAAACTCAAAAAATTATTTATGTATTTTTATTGCTGATAAACATATTTATTATGAATTTTATATATCTTTTAATATATAATCGAAATTAATTATAAATAATAATCCAAAAATTCTAAAAATCATTTTTATAACTTTCTTAACAGTTCCTAACTATTTTCTATTCATTCTTACAGTTCTAAATAGTTTACACCAATTAATTCTATTTTTATATACATATATAATAGTTACCGATAAAAATTAGAGAATAAATATATAAAATAGTAAATAAATTACGATTTCGATTCCATAATTACTTTTATGTTATGTATGACCTGAGAAAATTATCTTTAAACATTTTAAGTATATAAAATATTTTCTATTAATTTATTTTGTTATATATATATATATATATATATATATATATATATATATATATATATATATATATATATATATATAATCCGTATATGATATATATATTCTTAAATTCATTTTTAAATAAAAAAAATATTAAATCCGTACATATAATTCATGAAAATAATTTTTATATCTAAAATAATAGTTAATACTAATTATCAAGTGTTTACTTGATTTTGTTATAATTGTTTCATATTTTCTATAATTAATATCGGCTAGTACAATAAAATAAATAAATAAAAAAACTTATAAATTAAAAAAAATAAAAAAAACAAATGTAGAGAACTTACAATATTTCTCCAGAGGATTTTGAAGGTTCTCCAATTTTTTTATGGCAAAATTTGTGAAGATTGAGTGTAGTATTTATAGTTGGAAAAATGAATAAAAAAATAATAAAAAATAAAAAGAATTCCTAGTTAATTTGCAAATGGGTTTTAAAAAAATAAAAAGTATACATGTCTAGTCATTTTTGGCATGTTACTAATTAAAATAAGTAAAAGTAATTTTTATCTTTTTTTTATTTATTAAAAGTAGATCTAAAAGTTAAAATAAGAAAAAGTAGTTTGTATTTTTATTAAAAGTAAATCTTAAAAGTTAAAATAAGAAAAAGTAGTTTGTATCTTTATTAAAAGTAAATCTTAAAAGTTAAAATAAGAAAAAGTAGTTTGTATCTTTGTATTTATTTATTAAAAGTAGATCTAGTTTTGATTTTTTTTTTAATTCTAAAAATCGTTTAATACATTTCTAAGAATATTTAACATTTTATTTCTATTTTTGTTTAATTATTAAATACGAATTTTATATAAAAAATTATTATTATATTCGGTTTTTATAATTAAAATTAAAATTTATGGTTATTACTTTATAGTTTTTATTAGTTTTATAAGTGTTATAATATTATTTATTATTTAGTTAATTATATATTCTATGAACTAAATAACAAAAGTAATATAAATATTATATATATTCATTGATGTAATTATGTTATATTATATAACATAACCTTATTTATAATATTTATAATTATATTATTTATTTTAAGCGTACGTTTATTCGATCAACGTTAAATTTATTCGTATATAATAACTCTAGGTATTTTATTAAAATCGGAAGTCGAAAAGTGAGGGTTGTTATAAGTTTAGTAGGTAAACCTACTGGAAGTGACAAGAAATGATCTAGCTTCAAAGGATCTTGGATGGCTTGAAAGTTCTTGAAGTAGGATCATGACACAAAAACAAGTTCAAGTAAGATTTTTACTCGAATTAAGATAGTTTATAGTTATATAAATTGAATCAAAGTTTGAATATGAATATTACCTTGAATAATAAAGATAACCTACTATAAATAATAAAGGTTTCTTGATCTTAGATGATTACTTGGAATGGATTAGAAAGCTTGGAAGTAAACTAGTAAACTTGAAAGGATTTTCGAAGTGTTCTTGAAGTGTTCTTCCTAAGATGATTATAGCTCAATTATTGAAGTAATTTTTGATGAAGATGATGATTAGCTACTGGAAAAATTCGTTCATCAGTGTGTGTGTGTGTGTGTGTGTGTGTGTTGAGAGAGAATTAGAAAGAGAATTGGAAGTGAAATGGAGTGAATGATGAGTGGTAAGTGGTAAGTGGTGAGTGGGGTTAAAAGGAGTTCTAGTTAGTTGACTAGTTCATGGTAGAAGTTAAAATTGATTAGTCATGCATGACATAATCAAGAGTGGAATCTCATGCTAGTTCCTATTGGTATATACACATAGTAAGTACGTCTAGAAGCTGTGTATAATACGGGTATGAATACGACTAGAATTCTTGATGAAAAAAGAAAGGGAATGTAACTGTAACCATTTTCGTTAAGTATGCGTGTTTTGATATATGTCTTTAAGTCTTCCAAAAGTATATTAATACATCTAAATACACTACATGTATATACATTTTAACTGAGTCGTTAAGTCATCGTTAGTCGTTACATGTAAGTGTTGTTTTGAAACCTTTAAGTTAACAATCTCATTTAATGTTGTTAACCCATTATTTATTATATCTAATGAGATGTTAAATTATTGTATTATCATGATATTATGATATAATAATATATCTTAATATGATATATATACATTTAAATGTTGTTATAATGATAATCGTTACATGTATGATTCGTTTCGAAATCCTTAAGTTAGTAGTCTTGTTTTTACATATGTAGTTGATTGTTAATATACTTAATGAGATACATACTTATCATAATATCATGTTAACTATATATATATATATATATATATATATATATATATATATATATATATATATATATATATATATATATATATATATATATATATATATATATATATATATATATATATACATATTGTAGCGACCCCGACAAATCGTCAAATGACGGCGTCATCTACGTGTGGTCCCATTACATGTGTCGTAGGTCTTTATGACAAAGTTTGACCGAAAATATGTCGCATTCATTTCATAAAAGGATGTTTCAAAGTTTACAAAAGAAGTTCCCATAACGAGTACATAACAATGGTTAAAGTTTGTATGAAACACATGCGACACAATTTTAAGTAGCCAAAATGCGCTCCACGTATGCAATATACTCGACATCCAATGCAAGTATCAAAAAGTATGTGCGGAAGCATGCATCACATAAGTTCAAGGACCTGAGAAAACATAGAGAATCTGTCAACGAAAAACGTTGGTGAAATCATAGTTGTATGCATAAAGTATATTTGTATCACAAGGTTTAGTATAAAACGTTTATCAAGCGTATACATCTCAAAAGATGTGTTTGTATCACGAGCACCCAATTATCAAGCTTAACTGAATCTTACCTCTGCATAATAGTGTTAGAACCTACACTATACATTGAAAGAATGTTTCATTCCTTCGAATGAGGGTACGTTAAACCCGCATGGCCACACAACATAATTTCTCGCTTACACCCTACAAGTGTAACTAATGATAATTGGACTTGAGGCTTTTCGTTCTAACTCGTATGTATCTTTGCTTTTGTATAGTATTCAAAACGTTAAAGTATGAAAAGTATATGTAAGTATGTATTGTATATGTTTTCTCATCCCACGATTTTTAAGGTATAAAAGTGTTTGAAGAGTGGGCTATGATCTCACCTTTGATTGCAAGAGTGTATTAGTACTTCGACAAGTAAACGTGCAAAGAACAGTGCTAGTATCGACCTAAACAAATAGGTTGTATCAATAACGATAGTCACGCAGGGTCAAAGTTGTTCAATTAGTCCTATGGCTCAATACGACTCGATTATGAAGCATGTGAAGCAAATAGTCAAGTTTCATGCAAGATACATGTATAGAAACAAGTTAGAAAGATTGCATAATCAATTGGTTAAGTTTGACAAAAAGTCAAACTTTGGTCGGTCAAAGTCAATGAAAAAGTCAACATGTTCGGGTCGGGTCCCGAACAAATTTTCTATGCTAATTATTCCTATATAAGCATGTTAGAACAAATTGCATGTGAATTGGAGGTCTAGAACGTGCCAAACATTTTTCACATTTGGGACAAGGAGGTCAGAACCTGGCCCCCTTATATGTCTCGCCGCGACAGGAAGGGGCCGCGCCGCGGCAAAGGCCGGGTGCTGGTGCCTGGCCAGTCCCAAATGTTCAAGTCTCAATCCAAAACCTTTTTGTGCATAAAACACAAACCGCTAACACTTAGGACTCGCACCTTATATCGTTGGAAAGCTCTTTTGACGTAGAATGCAACTAAATACAATTCATCAATCAAATTTCCACTTATAACAACCAAAAACCACAATTAATGTTCCTCATTCAATGCATACAAGTCATAAATGCCATTTAATGATTTGGTAACCAAATTACATGAACAATATGTCGTTTCGAAGGTAATTAAGCATACAACACAACCTAACACTTACAATTAGCATTTCGTGTTATTTAAAGCATCAAAAGTCCATTTCTAGTTCATGAAACCCTAACTCAAATTCACCAAATTTCATAATCAAGTTTAGAAGGTTTCTTTAACCAAACCATACATCATAACGAAGCTAGTAACACTAGGAATAAGATTAAAACATGAACTCTTAGCATCAAACAACATATGAACACTCAAAATTCAAGATTAAGCATGTGAACTTTCAATGTGAACTAGTTACATCAAAATAGCAAGAACAAGCATACAAAACACATAATCATACTAGACTTGAGCCATAGACACTAATTAACAACCTTTTAACTCAAAAATCTCAAGAACACATAATATTAGTGATTTTAGAAAGTTACCCAAATTTGATGAAATCGGTATGGAATCGGAGAGGAGATCACGAGGAGTTCAAATATGTAATTTGTTTTGATCGAATCCTTCTTGAACGAATTTGGATGAGGAATTGCTTTTTGGTGAATTTAAAGAATGGTGGAAGTATTAGATGAAAAGGAAAAATTAAATGAAGAAATGAGGTGGAAGAGTTTGACTAGTCAAGTGGCTAGTCACCACTTTGGTGTCTTGGCGAAACAAGTCCCTCAAGTTGCAATCGGGTGCGTTAAATTACCTAAAACAAGATAATTGAAACGCGTATTAACGGAAGATGTTATAAACATATAACGGAGTTTAAAATAGTTAAACGGAAAAGTTGACGGAAAAAGGCGGGATGTTACATTACCTACTCCTTAAAGGAAATTTCGTCCCGAAATTTAAGAAGGTGTAGTAATCGTTGTTTCTTCCTCGGAATCCGACAATTCCGGAACCGGGAATAGATGAGGGTGTTTCTTTCGCATTTGATCTTCTCTTTCCCAAGTAAACTCGGGTCCCCTTTTGGCGTTCCAACGGACCTTAACAATCGGGATCCGGCTTTGTTTTAATTCCTTCTCGACGTAGTCCACAATTTCAACCGGTTCCTCCACAAAATGGAGTTTGTCATTAATAGTAAGTTCCTCGAGAGGGACGACGATATCGGGCTCGGCAAGACATTTCTTCAAGTTAGATACATGAAATGTAGGATGGACGGAGCTTAGTTGAGGCGGGAGATCTAAACGATACGCGACGGTTCCAACACGCTCTAAGATCTCGAAAGGACCAACATACCGCGGATTCAGTTTCCCACGTTTCCCAAAACGAATGACACCCTTCCAAGGTGCGACTTTTAACATGACGCGGTCACCGACTTGAAATTCGAGGTCTTTGCGTCTTTTGTCGGTATAGCATTTTTGACGACTCCGGGCCGTCCGAAGCCTATCTCGGATTTGAAGAATCTTCTCGGTGGTTTCGTGAATGAGTTCGGGCCCGGAAATTTGTACGTCACCCACTTCGGCCCAACAAAGAGGAGAGCGACATTTTCGACCATATAACGCTTCAAAAGGTGCGGCCTTAATACTCGCGTGATAACTATTGTTGTAAGAGAATTCGGCGAGAGGTAAGTGATTGTCCCAAGCTTTTCCAAAATCAACGACGCAAGATCGTAACATATCCTCTAAGGTTTGTATGGTACGTTCACTTTGCCCATCGGTTTGGGGATGATATGCGGTACTCATGTCCAAACGTGTTCCCAACGCTTCTTGTAACGTAGGCCAAAATCTAGAAACGAAACGACCATCTCGGTCGGAGATAATCGATAACGGTACTCTGTGTCGGGCTACAATCTCTTTAATGTAAAGTCGTGCAAGTTTCTCCATTTTGTCGGTTTCTTTCATGGCGAGAAAGTGCGCGGATTTGGTGAGACGGTCAACAATGACCCAAATTGTATCATAACCGCCCGACGTTTTCGGTAGTTTGGTGATAAAATCCATCGTGATCCTTTCCCACTTCCATTGCGAGATCTCGGGTTGTTGAAGTAACCCGGACGGTCTTTGGTGTTCGGCTTTGACTTTAGCGCAAGTCAAACATTTGGCGACGTATCTAGCAACCTCCTTTTTGATGTTCGGCCACCAATATTGTTCTTTAAGGTCATGGTACATCTTATTGGCGCCGGGATGAATCGAGTATCGCGATTTGTGGGCTTCGTCTAGGATGAGGTTTCGTAGATCGCCATATTTAGGCACCCAAATTTTTCCGGCGTAATATCGAAGTCCGGTCTCCTTAATTTCGAATCGGGAGACGAGAATGTTTAAAAGTTCGCTTGCGATGTTGTTGTCCTTAAGAGCTTCATCTTGGGCTACCCGAATTTGGCTATTAAGGTTGGAGTGGATGGTGATATTCAAAGCTCGGACACGAAGAGGCACCGCTCTCTCCTTTCGACTTAAGGCATCGGCCACTACATTTGCCTTCCCGGGGTGGTAATGAAGCTCGCAATTATAATCGTTCAAGGTCTCAATCCACCTTCGTTGTCTCATGTTTAGTTGCTTTTGATCGAAGATATGTTGGAGACTTTTGTGATCGGTAAAGATGGTACTTTTGGTACCAAGAAGATGATGTCTCCATAACTTAAGTGCAAAGATGACGGCACCGAGTTCAAGATCATGTGTCGTGTAGTTTCGTTCGTGGACTTTGAGTTGTCGAGAGGCATAAGCAATGACTTTCTTTCGTTGCATTAATACGCATCCATAACCGTTTTTCGAGGCATCACAATATACAACAAAATCATCATTGCCTTCGGGAAGTGACAAGATAGGAGCGGTGGTTAGCTTAGTTTTCAAGATTTAAAAAGCGGTTTCTTGTTCGGATGACCAAATGAACTTTCGGTCCTTGTGAGTTAACGCGGTTAAAGGGCGAGCGATTAAGGAAAAGTCCTTGATGAATTTACGATAGTATCCGGAGAGACCCAAGAATTGACGAATTTGAGTAGGAGTAGTAGGAGCCTCCCATTTACTAATGGCTTCGATTTTCGCGGGATCGACTTTAATGCCTTGATCACTTACAACATGACCGAGGAATTGAACTTCCTTCAACCAAAATTCACACTTGGAGAACTTGGCATAGAGTTGTTCTTTTCTCAAGAGTTCAAGCACGAGTCGGAGATGTTCTCTGTGTTCCTCTTCGCTTTTATAATAGACCAAAATATCATCGATGAACACGATAACGAATTTGTCGAGATAAGGTTTGCACACGCGGTTCATGAGATCCATGAACACCGCCGGTGCGTTAGTGAGACCGAAAGGCATGACAAGGAATTCATAACTACCATAACGAGTCCGGAAAGCGGTTTTGGAGACATCTTCCCCCTTAACCCTTAGTTGATGATAACCCGAACGGAGATCGATTTTTGAATATACACGAGAACCTTGTAGTTGATAGAGATCATCGATGCGAGAAAGGGGATATCGGTTCTTAACCGTCAATTTGTTTAGTTCACGATAATCAATGCACATTCGTAGGGATCCGTCTTTCTTCTTGACGAACAAAATCGGAGCGCCCCATGGTGAATGGCTAGGTTGAATGAAACCACGGTCAAGTAGCTCTTGGATTTGACTTTGCAAATCTTGTAATTCGGATGGAGTGAGTCTATACGGTGCACGCGCTACAGGTGCGGCTCCTGGAATAAGATCGATTTGAAATTCAACCGGTCGATGAGGTGGAAGACCCGGTAATTCGTCGGGAAATACATCGGAAAAGTCACTAACAATTGGCACATCTTCGATGCGCTTTTCGTCGGCCTCGACTTTCTTAACGTGAGCAAGAATCGCGAAACAACCCTTGCGAAGTAGCTTTCGAACTTTAAGGCACGAAACAAGATTGAGTCCGGTGCAATTTTTGTCGCCATAGACAATCAATGGTTCACCCTTCTCGATAGGAATTCGGATTGCGTGAAGATCGCAAAGAATGTGAGATTTATTTTTGACCATCCAATTCATACCGATTATTACATCAAAACTCCCTAGTTCCATGGGTATCAAGTCAATTTCAAATTCATTACCCAAAATGTTTAAAGTACACCCCCGGTAATATGTGTCGGCACTTAAGAGTTTTCCGTCGGCCACTTCGATGGAATAAGTAGTATCTAAGGGGTGTGGTGGAGTGCAAAGAGTAGGAGCCAAAGTCTTAGACACAAAACATTTATCGGCACCCGAATCGAATAAGCAAGTAACATAAGTGTTGTTGAGAAGAAACGTACCCGTGACTAGTTCATTGTCATCCCGGGCTTCCTCGGTGTTGATGTTGAAGGCTCGGCCTCGGTTGTTGGGGTTGGATTTCTTCTTTGGGCATGCATTTCTATAATGACCCGATTGGCCACATTCATAACAAACACCCGGTCTTGGTGCATTGGGTCCCTTTTGAGCAACGGGAGCGGTGTTTCTACATTCATGGGCCGAATGGCCACTCTTGTGACACTTGACGCAATACGGCCTTCCACACTCACCCAAATGATGTTTGTGGCACTTATTGCAAAACGGTAAAGATCCGGAATAACCCTTCTTGCCGTTGTTGTTGTAAGGCTTCTTGGTGGAGGTGTTGTTGTAGTTGGTTGATGGAGTGGCTTCCCATTTCCTTTTGTTGCCACCCGACTTGTCCTCGGCCTTAGGAGCCGGCACTACGATTTCGTCAACCGTTTCGATTAATTAGCGGGCCATGTTCATAGCAGCTTGATGAGTAGCGGGTTTGGATGACATCACCCCTTGTTTGATGCTTTTTGGAAGACCGAGCATGTAGAGCTCAATCCTTTGAGATTCGGGGTTAGCAAGATTAGGACAAATCAAGGATAGTTCGGCGAAGCGTTGATTATAAGCTTTAAGATCGTTTCCGACCGCTTTCAAAGCTCTTAGTTCTTCCTCAAGCTTTCGGGTTTCTTCGCGCGGAAAATATTCAACAATCATCTTTTCCCTTAGATCGGCCCAAGAGAGGGTATGAGCTTCATCGGTACCCACCGATTGAACATAGGTGTTCCACCATGTTAGAGCAATTCCGGAGAAAGTGTGGGTGGAGTATTTGACCTTGTCTTGATCCCGACAACCGCTTATGCTAAAGACGGCCTCGGTTTGTTCAAACCAACGAGTAAGCACAACCGGTCCCCCGGTTCCATCATAAGTGTGGGGTTTGCACCCCATGAAAGCTTTGTAGGAGCACCCTTCGCTAGAGTTATCAGCTCCTTGGTTATTGTTGTTGTGGTTGTTGTTATTGTTGTTGTTAGATGAGTGACCGGCTATGGCCGCATCCACGGCGGTGGCTATCATGCGTTGTAAGGCTTGTTCGGGTGTTTCATGGCGTGGCGCACGACGAGGAGGCATTGTTCCTTCAAAACAAAAGAATACCGTTGGTTAGTATCCTAACTAATACTAACCGTGATATGGAATAAAGATAAAGAGAAAATTATCCTTGACTCGCCTTAAATTCTTTATGTCATGATGTCGGTATGTTCATATGAGTCACCGTAATATAATCCCGGAAATTATATTACCCTAACTCACATGTGCATTCGACATTACCACATATAGTCAAGGTGGCGTGTCAATTAAATTAAACAACGTAAGAGTAAGATAGAATAAGAGTAGATATGAGTAAGAGGGTTCGAGTATAAATGCACAAATAGTCAAGTAATCCCTATGTCAAGTCTATATGCCAGTTGTAGTCTAGACTCACCAATGTACCCTATGACTCGGGGTTGACACCAATGAACTCTAAATCCCTACAACCAAAGCTCTGATACCACTTGTAGCGACCCCGACAAATCGTCAAATGATGGCGTCATCTACGTATGGTCCCATTACATGTGTCGTAGGTCTTTATGACAAAGTTTGACCGAAAATATGTCGCATTCATTTCATAAAAGGATGTTTCAAAGTTTACAAAAGAAGTTCCCATAACGAGTACATAACAATGGTTAAAGTTTGTATGAAACACATGCGACACAATTTTAAGTAGCCAAAATGCGCTCCACGTATGCAATATACTCGACATCCAATGCAAGTATCAAAAAGTATGTGCGGAAGCATGCATCACATAAGTTCAAGGACCTAAGAAAACATAGAGAATCTGTCAACGAAAAACGTTGGTGAAATCATAGTTGTATGCATAAAGTATATTTGTATCACAAGGTTTAGTATAAAACGTTTATCAAGCGTATACATCTCAAAAGATATGTTTGTATCACGAGCACCCAATTATCAAGCTTAACTGAATCTTACCTCTGCATAATAGTGTTAGAACCTACACTATACATTGAAAGAACGTTTCATTCCTTCGAATGAGGGTTCGTTAAACCCGCATGGCCACACAACATAATTTCTCGCTTACACCCTACAAGTGTAACTAATGATAATTGGACTTGAGGCTTTTCGTTCTAACTCGTATGTATCTTTGCTTTTGTATAGTATTCAAAACGTTAAAGTATGAAAAGTATATGTAAGTATGTATTGTATATGTTTTCTCATCCCACGATTTTTAAGGTATAAAAGTGTTTGAAGAGTGGGCTATGATCTCACCTTTGATTGCAAGAGTGTATTAGTACTTCGACAAGTAAACATGCAAAGAACAGTGCTAGTATTGACCTAAACAAATAGGTTGTATCAATAACGATAGTCACGCAGGGTCAAAGTTGTTCAATTAGTCCTATGGCTCAATACGACTCGATTATGAAGCATGTGAAGCAAATAGTCAAGTTTCATGCAAGATACATGTATAGAAACAAGTTAGAAAGATTGCATAATCAATTGGTTAAGTTTGACAAAAAGTCAAACTTTGGTCGGTCAAAGTCAACGAAAAAGTCAACATGTTCGGGTCGGGTCCCGAACAAATTTTCTATGCTAATTATTCCTATATAATCATGTTAGAACAAATTGCATGTGAATTGGAGGTCTAGAACGTGCCAAACATTTTTCACATTTGGGACAAGGAGGTCAGAACCTGGCCCCCTTATATGTCGCGCCGCGACAGGAAGGGGCCGCGCCGCGGCAAAGGCCGGGTGCTGGTGCCTGGCCAGTCCCAAATGTTCAAGTCTCAATCCAAAACCTTTTTGTGCATAAAACACAAACCGCTAACACTTAGGACTCGCACCTTATATCGTTGGAAAGCTCTTTTGACGTAGAATGCAACTAAACACAATTCATCAATCAAATTTCCACTTATAACAACCAAAAACCACAATTAATGTTCCTAATTCAATGCATACAAGTCATAAATGCCATTTAATGATTTGGTAACCAAATTACATGAACAATATGCCGTTTCGAAGGTAATTAAGCATACAACACAACCTAACACTTACAATTAGCATTTCGTGTCATTTAAAGCATCAAAAGTCCATTTCTAGTTCATGAAACCCTAACTCAAATTCACCAAATTTCATAATCAAGTTTAGAAGGTTTCTTTAACCAAACCATACATCATAACGAAGCTAGTAACACTAGGAATAAGATTAAAACATGAACTCTTAGCATCAAACAACATATGAACACTCAAAATTCAAGATTAAGCATGTGAACTTTCAATGTGAACTAGTTACATCAAAATAGCAAGAACAAGCATACAAAACACATAATCATACTAGACTTGAGCCATAGACACTAATTAACAACCTTTTAACTCAAAAATCTCAAGAACACATAATATTAGTGATTTTAGAAAGTTACCCAAATTTGATGAAATTGGTATGGAATCGGAGAGGAGATCACGAGGAGTTCAAATATGTAATTTGTTTTGATCGAATCCTTCTTGAACGAATTTGGATGAGGAATTGCTTTTTGGTGAATTTAAAGAATGGTGGAAGTATTAGATGAAAAGGAAAAATTAAATGAAGAAATGAGGTGGAAGAGTTTGACTAGTCAAGTGGCTAGTCACCACTTTGGTGTCTTGGCGAAACAAGTCCCTCAAGTTGCAATCGGGTGCGTTAAATTACCTAAAACAAGATAATTGAAACGCGTATTAACGGAAGATGTTATAAACATATAACGGAGTTTAAAATAGTTAAACGGAAAAGTTGACGGAAAAAGGCGGGATGTTACACATATATATGTCATCATATAGTTTTTACAAGTTTTAACGTTCGTGAATCGTCGGTGAACTTGGGTGGTCAATTGTCTATATGAAACTCATTTCAAATAATCAAGTCTTAACAAGTTTGATTGCTTAACATGTTGGAAACACTTAATCATGTAAAAATCAATTTCTTTTAATATATATAAACATGGAAAAGTTCGGGTCACTACAGTACCTACCCGTTAAATAAATTTCGTCCCGAAATTTTAAGCAGTTGGAGGTGTTGTCGTATCTTCTGGAAATAAGTGCGGGTATTTCTTCTTCATCTGGTCTTCTCATTCCCAGGTGAACTCGGGTCCTCTATGAGCATTCCATCGAACCTTAACAATTGGTATTTTGTTTTGCTTAAGTCTTTTAACCTCACGATCCATTATTTCGACGGGTTCTTCAATGAATTGAAGTTTTTCGTTGATTTGGATTTCGTCTAACGGAATAGTGAGATCTTCTTTAGCAAAAAATTTCTTCAAATTTGAGACGTGGAAAGTGTTATGTACAGCTGCGAGTTGTTGAGGTAACTCAAGTCGGTAAGCTACTGGTCCGACACGATCAATAATCTTGAATGGTCCAATATACCTTGGATTTAATTTCCCTCGTTTACCAAATCGAACCACACCTTTCCAAGGTACAACTTTAAGCATGACCATCTCTCCAATTTCAAATTCTATATCTTTTCTTTTAATGTCAGCGTAGCTCTTTTGTCGACTTTGGGCAGTTTTCAACCGTTGTTGAATTTGGACGATCTTCTCGGTAGTTTCTTGTATTATCTCCGGACCCGTAATCTGTCTATCCCTCACTTCACTCCAACAAATTGGATACCTGCACTTTCTACCATAAAGTGCTTCAAACGGCGCCATCTCAATGCTTGAATGGTAACTGTTGTTGTAGGAAAATTTTGCTAACGGAAGGTGTCGATCCCAACTATTTCCGAAATCAATAACACATACTCGTAGCATGTATTCAAGCATTTGTATCGTCCTTTCACTCTGCCCATCAGTTTGTGGATGATAGGCAGTACTCATGTCTAGACGAGTTCTTAATGCTTGCTGTAATGTCTGCCAGAATCTTGAAATAAATCTGCCATCCCTATGAGAGATAATAGAGATTGGTATTCCATGTCTGGAGACGAATTCCTTCAAATACAGTCGTGCTAACTTCTCCATCTTGTCATCTTCTCTTATTGGCAAGAAGTGTGCTGATTTTGTAAGACGATCAACTATTACCCAAATAGTATCAAAACCACTTGCAGTCCTTGGCAATTTAGTGATGAAATCCATGGTAATGTTTTCCCATTTCCATTCTGGGATTTTGGGTTGTTGAAGTAGACCTGATGGTTTCTGATGCTCCGCTTTGACCTTAGAACACGTCAAACATTCTCCTACGTATTTAGCAACATCGGCTTTCATACCCGGCCACCAAAAATATTTCTTGAGATCCTTGTACATCTTCCCCGTTCTAGGATGTATTGAGTATCTGGTTTTATGAGCTTCTCTAAGTACCATTTCTCTCATATCTCCAAATTTTGGTACCCAAATTCTTTCAGCCCTATACCGGGTTCCGTCTTCCCAAATATTAAGATGCTTCTCCGATCCTTTGAGTATTTCATTCTTTAAATTTCCCTCTTTTAAAACTCCTTGTTGCGCCTCCTTTATTTGAGTAGTAAGGTTATTGTGAATCATTATATTTATAGTTTTTAATCGAATGGGTTCTCTGTCCTTTCTGCTCAAGGCCGCTACCACATTTGCCTTTCCCGGGTGGTAACGAATCTCAAAGTCGTAATCATTCAACAATTCAATCCATCTGTGCTGCCTCATGTTCAGTTGTTTCTGATTAAATATGTGTTGAAGACTTTTGTGATTGGTATATATAATACTTTTGACCCCATATAAGTAGTGCCTCCAAGTCTTTAATGCAAAAACAACCGCGCCTAATTCCAAATCATGCGTCGTATAATTCTGCTCGTGAATCTTCAATTGTCTAGACGCATAAGCAATTACTTTAGTTCGTTGCATTAATACACAACCGAGACCTTGCTTTGAGGCGTCACAATATATCACAAAATCATCGTTCCCTTCAGGTAATGACAATATAGGTGTCGTAGTTAACTTTTTCTTTAACAATTGAAACGCTTTCTCCTGCTCATCCTTCCATTCAAATTTCTTCCCTTTATGCTTTAATGCAGTCAAGGGTTTTGCTATTTTGGAAAAATCTTGGATGAACCTTCTGTAGTAACCAGCCAGTCCTAAAAATTGGCGTATATGCTTCGGAGTTTTCGGGGTTTCCCACTTTTCAACGGTTTCAATCTTTGCCGGATCCACTTGAATACCTTCTTTGTTCACTATGTGACCGAGGAATTGAACTTCTTCCAACCAAAATGCACACTTTGAAAACTTAGCGTACAGTTTTTCTTTCCTTAATAACTCTAACACTTTTCTCAAATGTTCTTCGTGCTCCTGATCATTCTTTGAGTAAATAAGTATGTCATCGATAAAAACAATGACAAACTTGTCAAGGTATGGTCCACAGACTCGGTTCATGAGGTCCATGAACATAGCTGGTGCGTTAGTCAACCCAAATGGCATAACCATAAACTCGTAATGATCGTAACGCGTCCTAAAAGCAGTCTTTGAAATATCATCCTCCTTCACCCGCATTTGATGATACCCAGAACGTAAATCAATCTTCGAATAAACCGATGAGCCTTGTAGTTGATCAAATAAGTCGTCGATTCTCGGTAGTGGGTAGCGGTTCTTGATGGTAAGTTTGTTCAACTCTCGGTAGTCGATACACAACCTAAATGTACCATCCTTCTTCATGACAAACAAAACAGGAGCTCCCCATGGTGATGTACTTGGTCGTATAAAACCACGCTCTAAAAGTTCTTGTATTTGGCTTTGGAGTTCTTTCATTTCACTGGGTGCGAGTCTGTATGGAGCACGAGCTATTGGTGCAGCTCCTGGTACGAGATCTATTTGAAATTCAACAGATCGATGTGGAGGTAGTCCCGGTAATTCTTTCGGAAATACATCGGGAAATTCTTTTGCGACGGGAACATCACTGATGTTCTTTTCTTTAGGTTTAACTTCCTCGATGTGTGCTAAAATGACGTAACAACCTTTTCTTATTAGTTTTTGTGCCTTCATACTACTAATAAGATTTAATTTCGCGTTATTCTTTTCTCCGTACACCATTAAAGGTTTTTCTTTTTCACGCACAATGCGAATCGCATTTTTGTAACAAACGACTTCTGCTCTCACCTTTTTCAAACAGTCCATGCCAATTATTACATCAAAACTCCCTAACTCGACTGGTATTAAATCAATTTTAAATGTTTCGTCAACCAGTTTAATTTCTCTATCCCGACATACTTTATCTGCTGTAATTAGTTTACCGTTTACTAATTCGAGTAAAAATTTACTATCCAAAGGCATCAATGGGCAACTTAATTTAGCACAAAAATATCTACTCATATAGCTTCTATCCGCACTTGAATCAAATAAAACATAAGCAGATTTTTCGTCAATAAGAAACGTACCCGTAACAAGCTCCAGGTCTTCCTGCGCTTCTGCCGAATTAATGTTGAAGACTCGTCCACGACCTTGCCCATTATTATTCCCTTGATTAGGGCATGCTTTGCTGAAATGGCCCGACTTTCCGCATCTGTAACAAATAATGGAATTATTTGTTCTGTTATTTTTATATGTCTTTGGTCCATAGACATCACACTTCGTTACACTATGTCCGGTTCTATTACACTTGGTACACACTACTACACAGAACTTATCTGGATGAAACCCTCCACACCTTAGACATTTATTGTTCTGATTATTGTTGCCATTGTTGTTATTGATTTGGTTGTTGTTGGGATTGTTATTGTTGTTGGAACGGTTGTTGTCGTTGTTGTTGTTGGGACGTTTGTTGTAGTTATTGTTAGGATTGCGGTTATTATTGTGATTGTTGTTGCGGTTGTTGGGATAGTTGTTGCGATTGTTATTGTTGTTGTACTGGTGATTCTTGTCACCATTTTCCTCCCACTTCCTCTTGAGTTGTTTCGTGTTGGCTTCTTCGGCCGCCTATTCTTTAATTCTTCCCTCAATCTGATTTATGAATTTATGAGCCATTCGACTTGTCTTTTGTATGGAAGCGGGCTCATGTGAACTCACATCTTCTTGAATCCTTACTGGTAACCCTTTTATAAACGCGTCGATCTTCTCCTCTTCATCTTCGAACGTTCCTGGACATAATAGGCACAACTCTGTGAATCGTCGTTCATATGTGGTAATATCAAACCCTTGTGTTCGTAATTCTCTAAGCTCTACCTTGAGCTTATTGACTTCGTTTCTAGGACAGTACTGCTCGTTCATCAGTTGCTTGAATGCTGACCATGGTAGTGCGTAAGCAGCATTTTGTCCTACCTGTTCAAGATAGGTGTTCCACCACGTTAACGCAGTACCTGTGAAGGTATGCGTAGCGTACTTAACTTTGTCCTCTTCAGTACACTTACTTATGGCAAATACCGATTCGACTTTCTCGGTCCACCGTTTCAATCCAATTGGTCCTTCGGTTCCATCGAATTCCAAAGGTTTGCAGGCAGTGAATTCTTTGTAGGAGCATCCTACATGATTTCTTGTGGGATTAGTTCCACTACTAGAACCAGAGTTATTATTGTTATTTTGCATTACAGCCTGCACTGCAGCTATGTTTGCAGCAAGGAAAACACGAAAGTCTTCCTCGCTCATGTTCAAATTCTAACGAGTAGTCGGTGCCATTTCCTTCAAAAATAGCCAAACAAATTAAGTTAATCATATAGAATTTTAAGAGTAGTCAATAGTATTTCGTAGCATAGTATGAACTCATTTATAAAAGCTTTTTCTTCATATTAGCGTTTTATAGTTTTTAATTCGGGTAGTACCTACCCGTTAAGTTCATACTTAGTAGCTAATATACAATTCAACTACTACAATTCCATATGAAAAAACTGATTATAATTAAATTTCGCGTTCAAATTTTATATAATAATTACAATTTACAATACCGCTATTATACATTTAGGATGAAATATAGCACATAATAACTTTGCTACTCGGCAGCTATAAAGGCATTTCTAGTTAATACGCAAGTTGTTCAGCAAAAGAAATAAAGACACGTAATTCATAAGTCCAGAAACAAGTCATGCATTCTGGTTTTACTAAGACAACTTCCCATCCTTGGTCTTGTGGAAAGTAACCGTTATGACCATTAGCTAGGCAGCATGTTGTAATGTCGTCAAAAGGACGAGGGTTTCGTAATATCCAACAGCCCCGTAATAATCTAAAAACCTTGTTTCTCACCTCAACTACTGAATCCGTCACTTGTGAAAAGGTTTTATTTAAAAGTTGTAATCCGATGTTCTTTTTCTCACTTTGGTAAGAAGCGAACATCACTAACCCGTAAGCATAACATGCTTCTTTATGTTGCATGTTAGAAGCTCTTTCTAACTCGCGAAATCCTATGTTGGGATATGTTGAGTCAAAATAGGTTCTTAACTCGTAGCGTAAAATTGCATTTGGGTTCCCCGTATTTAACGCTTTAAAGAAAACACGGCGTAACTTACGGTCTCCCCAATGTGATATACCCCACCTATCAAAGGAAAGCCTTTTATAAACTAAGGCATTTCTGGAAAGTCTTTCAAATGTTTGACAAGTTAATTTCGCCATAACTAAATGTGCTGATGAATTCTGACTGACTCTAGACAAGATTTCCTCAATCATATCCTCTGGTAGGTCTTCTAAAATATTCGGTTGTCTACCCTTAACCTCCATTTTGTTTTTATACTGTAAAATAGACAAGGATTAGATTCATAAAAGATAATTAACAAACAATACAAGCAATTTTTACATAGAACATAAAAGTACAAGCACACTACAATACATATAATACACAACATGATTACAACCCTCTAATCTGAATCACTGGTTTCTTCTTCTTCGGACTTGGTTCATTTTCCTAATTTTCTAGGGATATATGGTTTTCCTCTAATACGAGCTGTCGTTTTCCATAATGGTTTAGAAAAACCTGGTGGTTTAGAGGTTCTCGGGTTATTGTTACAATTTAGGAAATAAGGACGTTGCCGATACATATAAAGTTCATCGGGGTTGGAATCAGGTTTCTATATTTTTATACCTTTTCCCTTATTATTTTCTTTTGCTTTATTAAATTGGGTCGAGGTAATTTCTATAACATCATCGAAATCCTCATCGGGATCCGATTCATCGAAAAATTGGTAATCTTCCCAATAATTTGCTTCCTCGGCGGAAACACCATTGACCATTTTTAACGTTGGTCCGTTGGTTGAGGATTTTCTTTTATTTAATCGATTTACTGTAGGTATTGATATTTCTTCCTCCGGAACCTCTTCTTCTTCCGGTTCCTCCTCTTCCGATTCCTATTCTTCCGGTTCCTCCTCTTCCGGTTCCTCCTCTTCTGGTTCCTCTTCGGGAATTTGTGAATCTTCCCAAAGTATATTCGACTCTTCATTACTATTAGGTGAGTCGATGGGATTTGTACTAGTGGTAGACATCTATCACACAATATCAAACATATTAAGAGGTTAATATATCACATAATAATTACATATAGTTTCTAACAAAGGTGTTAAGCAATCGTTTTTAAAGAAAACACGGTCGAAGTCCAGACTCACTAATGTATCCTAACAAACTCGATAAGACACACTAATGCAAATTTCTGGTTCTCTAAGACCAACGCTCGGATACCAACTGAAATGTCCCATTAATATTGATTATAAACTTCCATATTAATTGATTTCGTTGCGAGGTTTTAACCTCTATATGAGACGTTTTTCAAAGACTAAATTCATTTTTAAAAACAAACCATAACTTTTATTTTATCGACAAGGTTAAAAGGACACCACCTAGATTATCAGAAATGATAATCTAAAAATATCACACTTACACACTACCAATACATATTGGTTTACAATATTAATATGTTACAACAAAGTAAATCTCGAATGCAGTTTTAAACATTATTATACAAGCATGCTGACACCAAATCTTGTCCATATATTAGCATGCAACAGCGGAAGCTCTTAATAATCACCTGAGAATAAACATGCTTTAAACGTCAACAAAAATGTTGGTGAGTTATATAGGTTTAACCTATATATCAAATTGTAATAATAGACCACAAGATTTCATATTTCAATAACATGCAATCTGCATAAAAATCATTCGTATGGTTGAACACCTGGTAACCGAAATTAACAAATGCATCTAGAATATCCCCATATATAAATATCGAAGTACTAAAGCAGTTCAAATTATCTGACTGGGGCTTGTCAATGGCCCATAGATCTATCTTTAGGATTCGCGTCAATTGGTGGCAATTATAATAAACACCAATTCTTAGGTTACCAAGTTCAACAAGGGCGATATCCGGTATAACGATTCAACATAGAATGTAGTTTCAATACTTGTGTCTATTTTGTAAATCATTTTTCAAAATTGCATGTATTCTCATCCCAAAATATTAGATTTTAAAAGTGGGACTATAACTCACTTTCACAGATTTTTACTTCGTCGGGAAGTAAGACTTGGCCACTGGTCGATTCACGAACCTATAACAAATATGTACATATATATCAAAGTATGTTCAAAATATATTTACAACATTTTTAATATGTTTTAATGTTTTAAGTTTATTAAGTCAGCTGTCCTCGTTAGTAACCTACAACTAGTTGTCCACAGTTAGATGTACAGAAAAATAAAGCAATATATATTATCTCGAATCAATCCACGACCTCGTGTATACAAGCCTCAGGCTAGATCACAACTCAAAGTATATATTATATTTTGGAATCAACCTCAACCCTGTATAGCTAACTCCAACATTACTGCATATAGAGTGTCTATGGTTGTTCCGAAATATATATATAGATGGGTCGATATGATATGTCAAAACATTGTATTCGTGTCTATGGTATCCCAAGATTACATAATATATTAGAATACATGTATAATACAAAATAAGTTAGCTAGGATATGATTAATATAGATTTGTTACCAATTTTCATGTAGCTACAATCAAGAAAAATTAACCAATCTTGTTTTACCCATAACTTCTTCATTTTAAATCCGTTTTGAGTGTTTCAAGTTGCTATGGTTTCATATTGAACTTAAGTTTATGAATCTAAATATAAAAAGTATAAGTTTATAGTCGGAAATACAGGTTACAAGTCGTTTTTGTAAAGGTAGTCATTTCAGTCGAAAGAACGACGTCTAGATGACCATTTTGGAAAACATACTTCCACTTTGAGTTTAACCAAGATTTTTGGATATAGTTTCATGTTCATAATAAAAATCATTTTCCCAAAATAATAACTTTTAAATCAAAGTTTATCATAGTTTTTAATTAACTAACCCAAAACAGCCCGCGGCGTTACTACGACGGCGTATATCCGGTTTTACGGTGTTTTTCGTGTTTTCCAGTTTTAAATCATTATGTTAGCATATCATATAGATATAGAACATGTGTTTAGTTGATTTTAAAAGTCAAGTTAGAAGGATTAACTTTGGTTTGCGAACAAGTTTAGAATTAACTAAACTATGTTCTAGTGATTACGAGTTTAAACCTTCGAATAAGGTAGTTTTATATATATGAATTGAATGATGTTATGAACATCATTACTACCTAAAGTTTAGTAGGTAAACCTACTGGAAGTGACAAGAAATGATCTAGCTTCAAAGGATCTTGGATGGCTTGAAAGTTCTTGAAGTAGGATCATGACACAAAAACAAGTTCAAGTAAGATTTTTACTCGAATTAAGATAGTTTATAGTTATAGAAATTGAATCAAAGTTTGAATATGAATATTACCTTGAATAATAAAGATAACCTACTATAAATAACAAAGGTTTCTTGATCTTAGATGATTACTTGGAATGGATTAGAAAGCTTGGAAGTAAACTAGTAAACTTGAAAGGATTTTCGAAGTGTTCTTGAAGTGTTCTTCCTAAGATGATTATAGCTTAATTCTTGAAGTAATTTTTGATGAAGATGATGATTAGCTACTGGAAAAATTCATTCATAAGTGTGTGTGTGTGTGTGTGTGTTGAGAGAGAATTAGAAAGAGAATTGGAAGTGAAATGGAGTGAATGATGAGTGGTAAGTGGTGAGTGGGGTTAAAAGGAATTCTAGTTAGTTGACTAGTTCATGGTAGAAGTTAAAATTGATTAGTCATGCATGACATAATCAATAGTGGAATCCCACACTAGTTCCTATTGGTATATACCCATAGTAAGTACGTCTAGAAACTGTGTATAATACGGGTATGAATACGACTAGAATTCTTGATGAAAAAAGAATGGGAATGTAATTGTAATCATTTTCGTTAAGTATGAGTGTTTTGATATATGTCTTGAAGTCTTCCAAAAGTATATTAATACATCTAAATACACTACATGTATATACATTTTAACTGAGTCGTTAAGTCATCGTTAGTCGTTACATGTAAGTGTTGTTTTGAAACCTTTAAGTTAACGATCTCATTTAATGTTGTTAACCCATTGTTTATTATATCTAATGAGATGTTAAATTATTATATTATCATGATATTATGATATATTAATATATCTTAATATGATATATATATACATTTAAATGTTGTTACAACGATAATCGTTACATGTATGATTCGTTTCGAAATCCTTAATTTAGTAGTCTTGTTTTTACATATGTAGTTCATTGTTAATATACTTAATGAGATACATACTTATCATAATATCATGTTAACTATATATATGTCATCATATAGTTTTTACAAGTTTTAACGTTCGTGAATCGCCGGTCAACTTGGGTGGTCAATTGTCTATATGAAACTCATTTCAAATAATCAAGTCTTAACAAGTTTGATTGCTTAACATGTTGGAAACACTTAATCATGTAAAAATCAATTTCATTTAATATATATAAATATGGAAAAGTTCGGGTCACTACATTCATACACTATTAAATATTACTAAGTATATTTTTATAATGTTGTAGTGTATAAATCTTTAAAGCGTGCTTACTCCGTCTCAAATTCATTGTCTATAAATAAAAAATACACAGTTTAATAAAAAGAGTGACTGACACATGCACTTTTTTGTTAATTTTCTAAGCTTACCCATTACTTTTTACCCATTTTTTGTTTTACATTTATAAAGTATAAGCATAAAAGAACTTTATCACATTATTCTTTTTCATTTATGAAAGTGAACAATTAATTTAGGACATCCCAAAAGAAAATTTCAGACTATAGAATTGGGACGGATTTTAATGGTATACGTATTACTACTCAATAAATTATAAGCATAACGCTTATGAAAATGAAAGTAATTTATTCACTCATTTCGTCTTGTAAACAATGGTGCTGATTTTTTCACTGTAACTTTTTAGGCATGCACTACTGAAAATTCTATAAAGTATAATATTGTACGATAATTTTAAACATATTTAGTAATATATGGCTAAATAATTGTAGGGTAATGATCAATTCTCTATAAACAATGTCGTATAAGAAGAAAAACATTAAATATGTGATAATATGATAAAATGTCAATTTTACTTTTATATTTGAGTTAAATTTGACTGAACCCGGTAAGTTATTAATATTAAAAAATAAGACTAATGTAACAACGAGGCTAAATTTGAAAATTACTGAGCCTAGATTTGGAAATTTAATGTCCTTGTATTGTTTTTTTTAACGGCAAAAGAATGTATTATATATAGAACACTTCCTAGCAAGACGCTAAGAGATAAATTAAAACGGCAATTGAAGCCATGAGTTCCAACTAGAAACTGCATGACCTCGATTTATTAGTCAACGAAAAGAGTACAGTTTAACGACATCAAATAAATTACATCTACAAATAAAAATATCATTAAAAACTATGCCTTTCCGGAACCGCCAAATGACCCATAACAATGTAACAACAATCGAAGCGACCCGAAGCTTAGAGTTATCCGACATGTGTGGGTCTTCGATCCAACTTTCGACATCCTCCCAACACGAAAAAAATAGGAATTCCACAATCAAGCCAAATACGTAAATAAATATTGTTATTTTTGACTAATGGACATTTTTGTAAGACAAACTCGATTGGCTTACATGGTTATCCTGTAAAGATATTAGGACCCAAAACAACGCAAGTGATTCAACAAGATCACTCACCGATAGTAATTCTACAAGATTACTAACCCACTTAATGAATGAAAGATTATAAATGCAAGAAATGTAAATCGACACAAGAGATAACGTGGTTATATGCAATCGTTATGATTGCTTTAGTCCACGGACCAACTAGAGAATGTATTTACTGAATATTTATGGTGTGTTTACAATGAGTTACAAGAGGGTCTATTTATAGAATGATTTAAGGAGTAAGCTAAAAACAATTCCTTGAAGATTCATGTGAGTTTCCTGACAGCTTCATGGAAGCTACATGTGAATTTCCTCACAACTTCGTGGAAGCTACATGTGAGTTTCCTAACAACTTCGTGGAAGCTACATGTGAGTTTGCTAACAACTTCGTGGAAACTTCGCTTGAGTTTCCTGGAATATTCCCTCTAATTGTTTAAAGTTCTCCATATCTCCAACAATCTCCCACTTGGAGACTTTGAACAAACCCAACCTTCGTCAACCCAAAATATCAACGATCTAACCAAGAACGTTAAACCACTATTATACCGCCAAACTCCATTTAGGACACGCACACTCAACACATACTTCGGATGAGCAGACTTTCGATACAAGGTCTTCAACACTACTTGTTAGAATTGAAACATTAACTCTCTAATTCTCTAGTTGGGGTCTTCTCTCATCAATTCATTAGAAGACCAA